>NC_142603.1:43313281-43585788 GCF_041222555.1 Hakea prostrata
TAGGTTTCCTAATATCTAAGATTGTTTTTTCTATTCTATTTGTTTATATTTCCTTATCCCACTCAAAGTAGGATTTACTCAGAATGTAACTATAAATACCCCATTGCGGCCTATGAATGAAAATAACCATCTAATTTCTTCAAATTCCAAAAAAAGAATTTCTAGCAAATAGAGCAAACCTAAAACCCTAACATCCCCCCATCTCAAGATCACCCACAAACCCTAGAACCTGCACGGGACCAAACCTAGCATCGGCGGTGTCACATATTTGGATCAAATCTACCCCAAATTCGTTGGAAAACTCCATCTTAGCTGCATCCCGTTTGACCATTTGAAACTGTAGAATCCTTCATCTTCTTGTTTCCTAAAATCCGGAAACCAAACTTAATTTGCTTTTATTTCAATTCCAGCAGAACTACATCCTCAAAACACTGTCAAACACTGTTAGGTTCCCCTAGGTTGCTTGACATAACTCCATCACCCAACCCTAGGTCCTGCCGAAGTTTAACCCTAATTTGACCTAAATCCTACTTTTTGGCCCAACCAAATTTACTAATTCACCTTGAAACCTGATTATTGGCATCTGTTGGATCATTTCCAATCTAGAACTAGACTATGACCTGCATAAACTTGTCAGTTCTTCCAGGGAATACTTCCTCCATTTTCAAGAGCACCACCAAAACTGCCACAAAAGGAACAGGTTGTGAATCTAAAATAACCATCCCAGTCAGCTGACAAACTTGAATGCCACTGAGATAAAATAAGGCAGATTATTCAAATTCTTTAGTTAATGAACACCAGGTTTAATTACAAAAAATGGCCCAATCTGCATTTCACCTACAACGTAAGTTTAAAGGGCATAAAAGACCAGATTACCACGACCTTCAAATTTCAAGCAACAAACTCTTCCTTCAAATTTCAATTTCAGATTCTCCACCTTTTTCATAAACGCCATTAGCCATCATTATCTCCAACACCTCTTCAAGTTTCTCCTTGAAACTTGAATTCTTCAAGTTTCTCCTTGAAACTTGAATTACCACAACTTTCCTTCAACTCCTCTTCAATTTTTTTTCTCCATTAACTTATCTTCACCAATAACCCGTTTCAGGTTGTAGTCTTTCTCTGATCGAGCCGGGTACTTGAGTCTCACGGATCCCGTATCCCCTGCTCATCCTACTCCACCCCCCCTCTTCCCAACCTGTCCTTCCTTGTCCTGCAATTGATGATCCCGTATCCCCTCCTCATCCTACTCCACCCCCCTCTTCCCCACTTGTCCTTCCTTGTCCTGCAATTGATGATCCCGTATCCCCTCCTCATCCTACTCCACCCCTCTCTTTAATAGAATCACACTCTGAGGATCCTAGATTCCCTCTTCGTCGTAGAACTAGACTATGACCTGCATAAACTTGTCAGTTCTTCCAAGGAATACTTCCTCCATTTTCAAGAGCACCACCAAAACTGCCACAGGAGGAACAGGTTGTGAATCTAAAATAACCATCCCAGTCAGCTGACAAACTTGAATGCCACTGAGATAAAATAAGGCAGATTATTCAAATTCTTTAGTTAACGAACACCAGATTTAATTACAAAAAATGGCCCAATCTGCATTTTACCTACAACATAAGTTTAAAGGGCATAAAAGACCAGTTAAAGTCTTTTTTTATCCACTATATAGTTTCCAGAGAACGTTATTTCCTAACTTAATTGATTATGTATACGCAAAAGAAAAAATTCTGATTTCTGATGTAAAATAAGTGCTGGAAATGTGATATAAGAGTGTTTCAACGAAAATGAGAAATGAAAGTCTGCTGCTGCACAGAGAGAGAGAGACAGTGAGAGGCAACTCATCTAACCTAAGGTAGTAAGCATGCTAAATCAACTGAAAACGTGAGAAGAAATCAAGCTAAGGCAATGATAAACACCATACTTACACTGCTAAACAACATTATCATCTAGTTTTCCTTTCAAACATTCTTCTGATGTTTTCCTTTGAATCACTATTCAATTGTGTAGACTGTACTGTCACATGTAGAGAAGGTGCAATACCAACTAACGTTATTATCTGAATAGAAAATCTAATCTTAAAACAAATCAGTGGAAAGATAACCTAGTACAGTTACATTTAAGTGTATATCCATATAAGAAAAACATATTCTTCTAAACCCCAAGATCACAAATTTTCAATTCCCTAAAGTAACTGGAGCCGCCATCACAGATAAGAACCATGCACAACATTTAAATTTTAGAACAAACCTAATTGGTTCAGGAGAATTAGCAACCAGTTATAATTTTAGCCAAAATCAAACAAATCAGGCAAAGGAAGCAATTCAGTCAAAAACCTAAGATATTTTACTATTAAAGTTTAATGTATCAGAACACCTGTGAGGTACATGATCTAAAGAGGGCTGCACACGCTCCAGCGACACAACTTGTCCTCCAAAGTCTGCTTTGAACTTGTTCACTACTCGAACAACCTCAGATGCAGGTCTCTGCCATGTTACAGTGGACCCATGTAAGAAGCACACTCAAATTTTACAATTTTTTTGAAATGTGATGAAAACATATAGAATAATCCACCAACTACAGCATACATAAGGTATCCAAGGAGATGCATCGTACATCAGATGATTAAAACATCATATGACAGACAGAATTTCCTAGTAAAAACATTATGATGAGCCACCCTGTTGTAAGAAATAACAGGTGAGCTCAGCACAATTTTGGGCCATAACATATCGTGCCATCATCTCATATGCATCACTAGACAGGCCCTTTATCAACATAGTAATTAAAAATGCACACTTAAGGTATTTGACATCATCCTAAAAATAAAATGATTAAACAGAAATAATTCATCTTTATAACCCCCCCCCCCAAAAAAAAAAACCCACAATTACGCGTGTAAATGTCTGCCAGGTTTGTCATATCTGCTTTAACCCACCCCAGAAAAGGAGTAAAGCTTCAGCACTTCACCCATACTTGCAACACTAGATGCTAATTCAAAAGCATTCACTAGTTGTGTTAGATCAACGGCTAAGAATCTCTCTAGTTCGTAGTACATGTAGTATTCTGATCTCTAGATTGCTCCTCATGACTCGCTAATGCTACATCCCACTGAACAGTTAAACACGTAATGAACAAGGAACTACTTCTCTTTCAAAAAATGCGATTTACAGCTTATACACACAAAAGGTGGGAAACTCTGAGATACAAAATGACAGATTTAAGGTATAGAAATTTTAAGTAGAATTCGACTCTGCTTCTGTGATCTCTTAGGAGTATTGGAATCCACCTGTTGCTTGCAGTCATGATACCATGATACGTGAACGAGAATGTTCATTCAAGTGAGCCAAGAAAAATAAAGACGAATTACCTTGTAAACACACTCGGAAAGAACCATGCAGCAGAGAATGTCCTGCAAGTCAGACACAGAATCAGCCTTCACGGTCTGACAGAGATCGTGAAGCTGTTTCTTCCGTCTCTCGTACTCTTCCTGCAACTTTTTCCTCTGTTCTCTGTCGTTCTTCCATGGCCATCGGAATTGGGTGAATTGTGTAGGCCATTGAACCTTTAAAGTCCAATTCCCACGATCTCTAATCCATGACTCCACTCTGTGTTGCAGAGCTTCCATCATAAACACAGAAGAGGAGAAAGCAAATGCCCTAATTCGCTTGGAAAGAATGATGTTAACCGTTTTTGGAGTAATGGTAGCAGAGAAGTATATGCTTTGGCATCAAATTCTCGGAAGACTGGAGAAGTAGACAGCATCGATCGAATTAGCGGACCTATCAAATCTACTCTACAACACGAAAGCCGAAAGCTTTCCCCTTTTTTCTAAACCAATTTACCGGATTTCTTTTTCTTTTCCTTTTCTCTTTTATGAATTTTATTTATGAATTTACAATTTATCATTGGATTTCATTGAACAATCAATTTTTTTTTTTTTTTTTTTTTGGTAATTGAACAATCAATTTTTTTAAAACGTCATATTTTGACATTCTTTTAAATTGCTTTTTACCATACAGATGCAAATGGAAACTACCCATTTGATCACAACAAAGGACGTGGTTAATCGAAACCGTTGAAATTGGATCTAATAATTTAAAATGGCATCTTTCTAGTAGCGTTGGATACACAGAACCAGCAAATCCAAGGAGCACCAAGGGGAAACTTCAAGGGCAAAGGATACCACCACATCATGCGTTTAGGAAGAAGTGTTTAGAAGTGAGTAACATATGATAAATAAGGGATCCAGACAAATATCAAGTAGAGGAGCTCGCTTCCTATGAAATACTATGAGTCTATGATAACCGCTTGATTGAGTGTAGTACTGTTGCACCATAACCATTGTGAAGCTTTCTAGAGATTTTTATTTGCCTGATGATGTTGATCACACCACGTAATCAAAATATAATAGAACGGTTGAGAATCAAATGGTGGGATTTACTTGTAAATATTATTTTTTTAATTTTTATATTTTAAGGGTTTAAAGTTTACTAATCTACAAAATTAGATCCCTCATTTACCCAACTCCCAAGTCCCTATTTCATTTTCTTCGCGACTTGAGACCAAGCTTCCGAGAAACCAGAGCACTCCATTCAATCTTTATGCATGAATTAATTTTTCATCCTCCATATCCATCATCTTGAAATTGTCTATATTTCATTCGAGTTTGGAATATGTTAAACTTCTACTCTTTCTTGCTTCAATGTTTCGTCCCCTATGTCTCGTCCCCTCTGTTCTTCAGTTGTTTTTTTTTTTTTTTTTTTTTTTTGATAATTTGAAAACGCACAAGCAGTTTTCTTCTATAATGCCTTTGTTTGGGTATTGCACACCTGAGGAGAGTGGGTTTGTAGGCTGAATTAACCGGGTTTTGCTTGGAAGCAGTGCCTACGTGGCACTGCTCCAAGCAGTGAACGACCAAGATTTAAAGTAAAGAGTTAATTAAATCTCTACCGTTCATTACTAGCATGTGCACAAAACATCAACTCAAGTAAAATAAACCGTTTTTGTTTCAAAAGAACCCAACCATATGAGATTCAACTCGACCAAACCAACATCAGTTTTCCGTTTAAGGGTGGTACGACCTTAGGCGGTGGTGGCGGAACGGTATCCGGCGTCAGCCGTAATGGTATGTCGGACCACGCGGTGATGGTGATGGTAGGACAGGAAAATCCGGTACACCTGCAGGATTTAAAAAATTCTAAGAGCTTGTTTGACCAAACCAAACTCCAAATTATTTTTTTCTCTAAAATCAGAAGCAGCAGCGGTAGAAGAATAACAATGTTTTTTCTCTAAACGCAGAAGAGCAGAAGAAGAACAGGGTTTTTTTTTTTTCTCTAAAAGCAGAAGCAGCAGAAGACGAGAAACCCACAACACAACACGAAACAGAAGTATTGCACTCTTTTTAGAAGGGATATATAAAAAAAGAGGAGATTCCCAGAAAATCCAGTTCAGAAAAACAGAGGAAGGAGAAGCTCTGGTTTTGTTTTCTTGGTCTTGTACATTATTTTTCTAAGTTGTTCGAGGTGGGTTTCAAGCCGGTCTCCTGTTTTTGCTTGTGATGTTGCTAAGAATCCTGAGTTGGGTTCATTTGCATTCTGCGATTCTTCACTGGGATATTTGAGAGGGCAAAAGATCTAGTTAAGAGACTTACGTTTGCAAAAGAAGATTGGGTTTCTGGTGAGTAAAGCGGCTGGAGTGAGTCTACTCGGTATCCCGAGTTACCAATGGTGGTCGGAAGCCTTACATATGGAGTGTCATACCTCTCAATCCAATTTTCATGTTCTCCCTAAACAACTTTAAGCCATTTCCTGATTTCCCATAATCAAAAACCCAGATATGATAATGTTCCAAGAAGCCACATTCGTCTCATAAATTTACACCAAATAGAACCTGGGCAGGGAGGGTAATGGTGTTTGATTGGTTAACATACTGCCCAGGTCGCTGGTGGTGTTCGACTGCATCCTTAAAAACAGATATTGTATCAGGCGAACTAATATATATAAAAATCACCATTGTATAATCGATATCCCCATAATGCGCAGAGAATTTCAGAACATCCATGGCAGCAAATGTGACAAAACGGGCTTGAATTGATTTGGTAGAGTTGCCTCATGTACTGGCAATCTTGAAAAGATTCAGGAATTCGGTTTCGTGCACTGGAAGATGATGATGCTAATGCTTACGCCGATGATCAAAATGAAAAGGTTGAATACAGGGATTTTGTTAAGGCTCTCAACCTCCATTGCAGTTCAGCTGGTAAGTGAAAACAGAGGATGTTAGAAGAGCATGAAAATGGTGGTGGTGCTGCCGGTAGTGAATCTCTGAAAACCTACCTCCGCTTCGCTTCATGAAAAACTGATGTCGGTTTGGTTCGAGGAACCTCATATGATTCGGTCCGTTTGAAACAAAATCGGTTTATTCTAACTTAAGTGTGTTTTGTGCAAATGCTAATAATGAACGGTAGAGATTTTATTTAACTCTTAATTTTAAATCCTGGTCGTTCACTGCTTGGTGCAGTGCCACGTAGGCACTGCTTCCAAGCAAAGTCCGAATTGACCACTTGATCCTCCTCAATTAAATTAGAAGAACCCCTTATGGTTATTTCTATCATGAGAGAGGACTTCACCAAGGATGCCCCCCTTAGCCCCCATCTTTTTTTATGTGTTATTTATGGAGGTTCTCTCTCAGACTCTTGGGGTCTATCATGAGATGGGAGGGGGGGGTTCATATTATTAAGGTAACCCGAAGGGCTCCAAAAATCACCCACCTTATTTTCGCGAATGATGTATTTATTTTTTGTAGGGCTTTGGCAGAAGATTTTTTTAACAATCAAAGCTACCTTAGACTTCTTCTCTTCTCTTTCTAGTTAAGAGATAATTTCCAAAAAAGTAATGTATGTTTTGGTCAAAATGTCTCAAGGGAAGAACAGGTTACCCTAAGTAAGAGCCTTAGAGTGTTTCTTACAGGGAAGGAGTATAAGTATTTTGGTACAAACTCATTTCCTTCTGCGTCTCGATGGAATGAGTTTCAATTTATTGTGGATAAAATAAATGCTAAGTTATCTTGTTGGAAACCGAATTGTATTAGTTTTGTAGGCTGTAGGATTCTCAATAAATCAATGCTCTATTCTCTACCATGTATGGAATGTTTGGCCTTGCCCAAACGGGTTTGCTCTCAACTTGATTCTCTAGCTATTCAATTTTGCAATGGCCCTTAAAGATAGATGTCATTTGTTACATTTGATTGGATGGGATAAGATGTGCATGCCTAGAGTTCAACGAGGTCTAGGATTTTTTATTTTTTTTGGTAATGAAGTCCATTTTATTGAGACTGAGCCGAAGTTACAGAGTTACATAAATTTTGCAACCAAGGAGTGGATACAGGCCATTGAGTCGTAGTCGAAACCAACAAAGCCCTCCTTGCTAAGTGGTCAGCAGCATAATTAACCAACCTAGGGATATGACAAATTCTGCAAACGAGGTCTAGGATTTAGAAAGGTTAAAATCCATAATAAACCCTTGTTCCTTAAGAATGCCTAGAGACTCATTTATGAGCCTATTCCATTATGGACTTGCCTTCTTAAGGGGAAATATTTCCCTCATACTTCTTTCTTTGATGCTTAGACTCTTAGTAAGAAAAGATCCATGCCTTAAAATGCTCTCACTTTTGTTTCTCATATATTGCGACACCATCCTACTTATGTTGTAAGGAACGACCAATCTACAATTTTTTGGTACAATCACATGGATTCTTAGTCTCAGAATTCAATTCTATCCCATCTTCTTGATTTAGGACCATTCCCCATATTGGGTCTCCAGCTACCGAACTCCTCATGATTGGGACCTGGGTCAGTTCTCTCTAGTGCTACACCCCCCCCCCCCCCCCCCCCATTTTGCCCAGGAATTTAGTAATGTACCTCATTGTTTTTTACCAAACATATTGCTCTTTCTACAACCCCTTCTTACTCTGATCTACCCCTAGCAAAGATGGTGGAAACTTTTTTGGAAATTAAAAGCTTACCTCGATTTAAACTATTTTTCTAGCAATTAATACCCCAGGGTATGCCAGTTAAAATGAACCTTAATACCAGCTTACCTATGGATCTGTTTTGTCCTTTTTGTTGGAAAGAAAGAGAATCATTGTGGCAACTTTTTATGTCTTCTACTTAATCTAAACACATGTGGGCAATTGGCCCTCTAGGCTTTCACACTTTGACGGTTTAAGCATCGTTTATTATGAACTTACGCATTTAAATAAGCATTTCCCATTGTTGGGATATTGCACATTATAATGGATTTTTATTGTCATTAAGTTTATATACCAAGTGTTGTTCACAAAAATCAATCCTGAACCCCCCAAAACTTATAGGCATAATCAACTTTTGGTTGCATTAAGTCGTTCGGTCTCTACTCCTTGGGTCTAATGCTAGTGTTTGTTCTTCTCCTAAAATTACCAATGATCATTTACCCTATCCATAGTGGAATCTCATTTCTTACACTACGTTGCTTATTATGGTGATTGTCTCATAAGGGATAAAATTTTGGGGGGGGGGGGGGGTGGGCCTGCTATCTTGTACATAGTGATCAACTATCGGCGTTAAGGACACAACCACTAAATAAGTAGAGTCAAATATTTCAATTAGTAGAAGCAATTGTTAAAGGATTAAGGATGGCAGCTTCATGGAACTTGCAGGTCAAATCTGCCCTATCTAATTTTGTTTGGAGGTTATGGTTGCCAAAACTGATATGACCTTGGCCATTAGATCTGGTCCAAAGTTTTCTATTTTTCTCAAAAATATGGGCAATGCTTATATTCAAAAACATCCTTTTCTGGTTGACTATGTGTCTCAATAGTTGTCCTTGACTCTTGATAGGTTTGGTACCCATTGTTAGGTTTGTACTTGGTTTCTATCAATAAAAAAAAAAAATTGTTAGACACGTAATGTCACATCCACCCAGTCGATATCCATTCACCCAAATACCCAGGGGAGTGATCTACAGCCCAACAAATCAGGTCTCAGACAATCGCCAACCATTTCACACAATAGACCAATCATTAGCAAGAATAAATCAATGTCATAAATATTAATAAAGAAATATATCAAATAATAAGGATCTCAAAAACCAAATTAGAGTGTGGAAGTGATGACAAAACTGAAGTAATCAAACTAATGGAAAGGAAAAGCAAAGTATAATCAAAACTCCTAAGTGTAATGCTAGGTACGTGTTCTTATAATTTTGAAACTCAAAAATCTTGGTATCACGAACGGTATAAATCAACTCATAAGTCGAACTGATTCTGGTACTCACAATTGTGGCATGAACATTCTTCATTGTGAAAGTTATAGTACCCAAAATTTTGTACACCGTACGGATCGGTCGAAGGTGTCTCGTATTCTTAAATTTCTGTGACATTTGAATCTACAACAAACTCCTAAACAACAAATTCCTCGAAGGGTGAGCTTAGAAGAACTCAAAGAGTACTTCACAAACATATAACCATGATCACAGTTTAAACCAAAACATCATACAACGCAGCATGACATGAAGTGGAATGTAATGAACACATTTATGTGTAAAATCTTAGGGCATAAAGTATGTATTTTACACACTTAGAGTGGAGCTACCTTGTGTTTATGTTGTTTTTTTGCAGATTTTAGGATTTTTCAAGGTTTAAGCAAATATTTGAATTTTTGGATATAAATCATTCAATTTTACACGTCAAGAAGTCAATTCAAATTCTCAAGTGCGAAAAAGACTTGATTTAGAACATGATGGGGGTAGAGATGCGATTATGGGCCGACTCCAAAAATATCTTAGAAATAAAGAAAGCAATTTTGAACTATGGCTGAAATTAGTTAGGATTGTTATATTATTTTATTTTATTTCATTTTGATTGAAAAATGTATGGGCCCACAAGTAGTCAAAGATTAAGATTTTCTATTTTTTTTTCTATAGATTTTCTAGAAGATTTTATTTTATTAGATTTTATTTCCTTAATTATTTTTTTCTTTCTCCCCACCTTTTATTTTATTTACTTTATTATTTCCTTAATAACCCTTTTTTTTTTGTTAATTAAATATATGTAGATTTTTTTTTTCTCTTTCTTCTCCAATTTCTTCTTCACGCCCAACTTCAAAATATATATATTTATTTTTTTCTTTTTCTCCACTTATTCTCTCTCTCTCTATGCGAAACGATTTTATTACTATAATTATTAGGGTAAATAGCACTTACCTCCCCTCTTAGTTGAACAAATAGCACTTCGACCCCCTCTTGGTTGGATAATGTCACTTACCTCCCCTCTTACCTAGCAAGTATATCAAACATCTCCCATCTGTTAACTTTTTCGGTTAAATTTAACTTTTACCGTTAAATATTTTTCTAAAACCCCAACTACCCTTGGTTAAAAACATTTTTTTAGTGTAAACTCTAAATTAATGTAATCATCCTAGCAGTTAAAATATTAAATTACCCTCAATTAAAATAATTGTTAAAAATCAAAATACCATACTTAAAACCCAAATTATCTTTATTTATTAAAACCACATACCCTTTTTTTATTTTTATTGAACAACTAAAAAACACGTACTACTTGATATCAAAATGCAATTTAAATTGAGACTTCTTGACCCAAAACACTCTTAATTAACTTCGATTCTTTTATTTAAACGTTAAAAATAAAAAAAGAAGAAAAAAACAAGAGAGAGAGAGAGAGAGAATTGACGCTTCATCTTCTCAATTTAAATTACATTTTGATATCAAGTAGTGCGTTTTTTAGTTGTTTGATAAAATTAAAAAAAAAAAAAGAAAAAAAAAGAAGGTACGTTTGGGTTTTAATAATTAAAGATAATTTGAGCTTTAACTATGATATTTTGGTTTTTAATTGAAGGTAATTTAGTATTTTAACTGCTAGGGTGATTACAGTAATTTAGGGTTTAAACTTAAAAAAATATTTTCCAATGGTAGTTTAGGGTTTTAGAAAAATACTTAATGGTAAAAGTTAAATTTAACCAAGAATGTTAACAGAGGGGAGGTGTTTGATATATTCGTTAGGTAAGAGGGGAGGTAAGTGACATTATCTAACTAAGAGGGGGTCGAGGGGAGGTGTTTGGTATATTCGGTAGGTAAGAGGGGAGGTAAGTGACATTATCTACCTAAGAGGGGGTTTAAGTGCTATTTATTCAGCTAAGAGTGGTGGTAAGTGATATTTACCCTTATTATTATTATTATTACTTTTCTCTAATTCTTTCTATCTCCAAGTTTTCTATTCTTTTTATTCTTTGAATTTAATTTTTCATAATTATTATTCTTACTGATTACTATTTCTTTCCTTATTTCTACCCCAATTCACAATATCTTATAAATATATCCTCCCCTCTTAGACCTAGGTTTACACCTTCTTTTTCTCTTTAGCTTGTTTACGTTTACTCAAGTTCTTTGATTTGCTTTGTGGGGTTATAGTTTATAGATTGAATATTTAGGTTCAATATTTCTATGTAATGCAATGAATATTCAAGTTTTTTAGTTTATTTTATGCAAGTGTATTTTCTTTTTTTTTTTGACCAATGCAATTTCAATTTTAATTTCAATTTTGACTTCAAGCTTCAAGAATTTGTTTTTCTCTAGGTCGAAACGATTGTAGATTTGGATAATTCCATATTTGGTTTTTAGGGTTGGTTGAGATTCGAATTGATTGTTCAAGGGTTTTTTTTTGTCATTCGAGATTAGAGGATGCAAGTAAGTAGCCTTTGTTAATAATCTTCTTCCCCACCCCTCCATTCCCACTTCTGTCTACCCCTCCATATTCTTAACTTAGGATTTACTTTTCAGTATTTATTTATTGTTTTCTTATCTACTGGGTCTTATTGTTTTCCTATCCACTGGGTCCTTAATCAAAGATGTTTACAATCGTGCATCTCTTTGGTTAAGGTTTCCCTTTTCTATTTATTGCTTTGTTATTTGTTTTGTTATTTACTTTCTACATTTTTTTCTTAATATACGTTCCTCCAATCGGTGGACTGTAAGCTACTGCAAAGGATCCACAGTCAAAATCATCCTAGTTATACTTCCCTTCCCGCTCATTTAGTTTAATTGATCAGTTAAAAATTTTGAATCATTGCACTCTCGCATTACCATTAAGAGGTTAAATTCTAAAGTGGTATATCTCCCTGAGATCGACCCGTTAGTTACACAATACCGTGCGTTTGCAATTACTTTTATTTCACGAATAGAATGCAACAACACAACTATACTCTAATGGATTCTAGTCTCTATATGATAGACACACATTAAGATATAACATCAGTCTCCTCTGGGTAGGTCTTGTCACTCTGATCTCTCACGGGTTGGTTACCAGTCTTGAGATCTCGAGAAAGGGGTACAGTCATCCTTCTCTAACTATTATCATGATTGGGGTTTAGGTCACCACTCTTTCACCACACCATTAGCATGAGAACTAGCACGTGTCAAGGATAAACCTAACTCAATGCAAGTCATTCACTTAGTCACATCATTCTCGCATTATTGGTCTAGTATCCTTCCCTATCTAGAGTCAATGTTTCCTTCTTGGACTATGCCTTCCCTTAATCCTATTGGTCATCCATATATAATGGGCACGAAGCTCTTGTGTCCCATTGTACTTCTCGCCTTCTTGGGCACCCATAAGCCCAAGCCTTTTATATGCAATCCTACCAATGAATGGCCCCTACAACAATGTTGTGTCCCCTCATGCTTCTCGCAGTCTTGGGTGCCCACCAACCAAATACCACTGCCACGGGTCACTCGACATCAATACTCCACTGATAGGGTGATGATATGACAAGGTACCTAACCAAACTCTTCTAAACCACCTAGTCATGGAAACCACCAATCCTAAAAAGTGTTGGGGGCATCAGAGGATTGTGTCCCATGCCACCTCCGTTGCTGTCCCAAGCCAAAAACATCCAAATAGGTATTCCCCAATCCACAAACACAACACACATTCACTTTCCACAAAATAGTATAAAGATTCAATCACATTCCCAATTCATAAACCAATTTGAGTCAATAACATCGCATGTTGATCCATACATCAATATCAATAACAAATAGCTTATATTATGTAATTTCAAAATCATAAACGTCATTCCTAAACCCTAAAATAGCAGTATGTGAAATTATAAGCAAATTTCATAACAACCATGAAAGTAACAATGGTTATGTGCAAGTGAACAACCTTCCTTCCTATTGATTTGCAACTTTTAAAAGTAAGTCAAAGAGTATGTTCATGCTTCCCAAAAAGTCCTATTAACACATTGGTTCAAAGTTACAAATAACCCTAGAGGTGTGACATTGAAAAGATAAACAAAGGACCAACACTGCAGGGAGTGGTTGCCTGGGGCAACCAGAGTAGGCTTGGTTGCTTGGGCTGGTCACCTGGGGCGACCAGGCCAATCAATCAGCCTCCGAGTACGGACATATTTGACTTAGATAATCAAAAGGCTTCCCGATTGGGTTCTAAACTACTCCGAAAATACTTAAAAAATTATGAAATAATACTAGAACATCATATATCATAGTTTAGACATCAAACAAAGCCAAAATAATGAAAACCTAATGAATCCTATATTATGTCTTCTCCAAACTCTAACTGGAAGATTCACGAATAAGCTAGAGTGAATAGGGATTCATGCTAGAGTAAGAGGGTAGAAGACTTAGGTTGATACAGTAATTAGAAGCCTTCAACTAGGTCTTCACAGAAGGAGAAATCTACCATAGAAGAGAATTAGAACGAAAAAGATGAATATTAACCTTTAAGAAAGCAAATCGCTATTTAGAAACTTTGTTGGATGCTCTCCACACTGTCCTTCACCTTCGCGGCGTATTCTGTGACGACTTCAGATCATAAAGACGCGTTTTAGAATGAAAACACACTCACTAGGGCTTCAAAAATCAAAATCCCAAAATTGCTCTTTTTTTCACGGAACCAGGCTTATTGGTTGGGGTGACCAGGGCAGTCAACCAGCCCCTGGAACTTTTGTTCTAGTAGCAAAACCAAGGCCTTGAAAGCCCAAGCTCTGTCTTAGTTCCTATTCTATATTATAGAAGGGTCTTACCCTGATTTTTTAGACTTTCTATACGTGTTATCACAGTATACTTGATCTGTCACACCCCACCCACCGGTCTCGGTTACCTACCCAACAACCCGTGGGAGTGATCCGTCACAGGATCCACGGTCTTACCCATCAATAATAATAAATGCAAGTAAATATAATCATGAGCAAGAATAAGTTCAATACTTAAATAAAAGGATTATAGGAGTCCAAACGCTCCAATAAAACAATCAAGGAAAGAAATAAATGATTAAAAGAATAATGAGTTCAGCGGAAGCAATAAAAAAGAATTAAATGATTTTCTTTCCAGTTTCTTTCTCTAAAGCTAGAAAATGTTTCTCATGCTTTTCAAGAAAAGGGGTTCTCCAATTCTTCTTCTTACGATGGGCAAACTGCTTGGCCACTTGTCTCCTCCGCCCATCAATGGGTGCTATAAGCGCATTCCAAGCACTCGCAAGAGTTCCCGCACAAGCTATCTCCATTTTCCATTGCTGGTGCCACATCCTCTTCATACAAGAAGGCTCCTTCATGGGAAACCAATCCATCTTCCGGCGTATATCCTCCATCTGTATAGGCTAATATAACATTGAAAAAAAATAAAATAAAGGAATGAGTTCTAACGAACTCGGTAAGAACAACAATAATTCTCATCCGTATGTCAAACCATCAGAAATGCAAATATGATATGTATGAAATGCAAAAGTATGAATACCGCTAAGATCTAACTATGCAAGCCTCTAATAGTTGACATGCTTTAAGATATATACCAGCCCTCTAATATCTCAAGCCAAGATATCCCAATGGAATACCCTTTCCATCAGAACCACAAACCATCATCATCATACCACATTCATAATTGATAAAGCATATGTAAAGACAATACAAACAACAAGCATATAATAAGATCAGCATGCTATTCATGGTTACAACAGTATATAAAATGAAAGAACAGTATTGAAAGACACTAGACTAGCATGTTCAAGTCATTTCATAAAGATGAGGTTGTATGTCCTTACCTGTAAATAAGTAGGAATCCTCTAGTTGCAAACCAGAAACAATTATAAGACTTTTATTGGAAATAGATGACACCTATAAACAGGGTTACAATAATATGTAAGTCGAATGAATCAAATTGGACAAAAGCTAGAAGTTAGTTGCTATTTGGAAACCAGCCGGTCGCTTAGGTTGAGTGACCGCCACTAGTGACCGCCCCAAAAATAGAGAGTTTCAATCCAAAACTCAAGCTTTTGATCATCCGATTTTGATTCGATTTTTGGATGATTAGAGTCCGAATTTCAAACCTAACACTACCACAACCAAGGAGTAACATGAAACCTAACAATTGACTCCAAATTGGTTACCCAAAATCCTCCCCTTGATTGGATCAATCCTTTTCATGAAAGCAGGGTTTCGTTTTTGGACCTGATCTCATCAAGAGAATTAAAAAGGTAGGTACTGTAATGAGAGGATCATTAACAACCAAAGAGGGAAACAAATCTACTTTAATCATAGATAAAGGAAAATAATGAGTGAACAGGGAGTCACTTACCTCAACTAGATCAGCTAGAAAAGACAAGAGAAGCTTCTAGATCACTAATAGAACTTCAAATTACCTTCCAGCACGTCTCCACTGCCGCCTAACCACCAAAAACAACAATCTCGAATATAATATTCGTAAAATAAACGAGGGTTGCTATTTATAGAAGTCTAGGGGCAAAATAGGGCAAAACCTTGCAACTAGGACCAGGCGGTTGCTTGGTCCAATCAACTGCCACTAGCAACCGCCCCCTAGTATATTGCTATACAAGGGTGCTTTGCTCATGGGGTTGAAGTCCAAGTACAACCTAATCCTAACCAACACATGGGGGAGGTCTTACCTTCATTCCGGACATCTCCAAACACCACTTGCCTTCCAAAGGTCCAACTTCCAAGCAAGGCAGGCTCTTCAACAAGAGAAACCAGATCTATGGGTTCAGGGTATGGATCATGGACTTCTATCTGGACACTCCACAAATTTACCCTGCTAGACCTTTGGGTTATCGGACCTGCAATACGGATCCCGGGTTAGAAACATGTTTATTACATGATCTATCTATCAAGTCTGTCAATGTCTGAGTTAGATCTCCTTCCAAACTCTGACAAAACTCCCAACTCAACATCATCTCCATCTACTTCCATTGGTTCAGACTCTAATCCCATGGTCTCTATCCACAGTTGTCTCCTACCCACACTCTGGGTTTTCGGACCTACAATATGGATTTCCAGGTTAGGATCTTGTGGGATTTCACATGTAAAGTTAACCAATCCTTAAAGTCAAGACAGTTGAAATCTACAGGATTTAGCTTGAGGGGAAGTTGCTCAACAAGTAGCTTTTAATAATTGGTATTTAAATTAATAGCATTGTTGACCAAAATATCCTTCAAGCTAAGATAAATTTATTTGATAAAAATAGTTGCTTTTTTATTTTAAAAAGGGATAATTAGTGATGCCATTTTATTATATCTTAGTTACTACCATATCCTCTATACTTTTTGAAGTTACTAATCCAACCTTAGACTTTGCCTAAAGCTATTGATACCCCTGCCGTTAAGTCACATTAGTTAACTGATGATGTCGACTCTCTTATATTTCAAAAAGCCCCAAAATAACTCTAAGGTTTGTTATTATTTAGGGATAATTATAGATGCCTTGTTGTACTATAGCTGAATTACTAATTGAACCCTACTCTTTATGAAATTTATTACCGCCTCACTTCAAATGGTGATAAAAAACTATTAATGTTGGATGTGCAACATCCATTTTTCCCTTCATTAGAATTAAGAAGCCAAAAGACAACATTACATTCATTTAGAAAAACCATATGGAATACTAATTTTGTCCTTATATTCTAGTCAATTTGGATTTCAAATGGTCAAATCCTAATGAGAAATCCAGAGAGGAGGAGGGGGGGGGGGGCCCTTCTGTCTCACACCTCAGGCTTGACTTTATTGGAAATTATCACCCAAATTTCTTTTTCTTATTATCATTGGCCTGTCAACTATTTCTCATGATTAGAGAAAATGAAGAGTTTTTTCTATGGTGCCCCCTTAAGTGCAATAAATCACACGGCACCCCTTGCTTAACATTTAATATTTCAAGTTACCCCCCTTAACGATAAAGCATTTTGACCTTTATATTTGGGTTGTTAAATGTCCAATATACCCCTAGTACTGTATAAATACAAGCTTAGCCCTCATTCACTTTTCCTTTATTTTGCTCCATAATTATCCTTTCACCCATCATCTTCCTTCATCTTGCCGAAAACCCCACCACTACCCCTCTACTTTTGGCTACCACTGCCTCTCTCTCTCTCTCTCTCTCTCTCTCTCTCTCTACGAAGAAATTGAATACTCAGTGGTTGAATTTGTAGAGGACAAAACTGGGGGGAATACCGTGTTCATAATTTTCATTGTCATTATCTCACTTTTGTTTATGAAGAGTCTCTCTGTACAATGACTTGACCAAACCTCATGCACTGGGCTCTACCCTAAACCACCTCCTGCAGTGTGAACATGGTTTCAAGATTCAAAGCTTCCACATAAACCTTCTACCTCACCGTCCATTGATTAGAACAGTAAGGGTCCTTCCAACCCTTGAAATTTGAATAATCGACATGGAAAGCTAACACAATAATGGGAACCTCCAACTGAAAATCACACATTCCGTGCTTGGAAATCAAGAGCTCTGCCTCAATGGAGGTAGAACAGCCTTATGACGAGAAGAGGTCCACCAAGATAGATCCCCCTCTCCTCAACTCCTCTGAGGCTTTGTCGGCGATTGCATTCTCCTGTGTCATGCACTGGGATGAGGAGGAATAGGAGGATCTCCTACGAAGCCAGCTAAAGAGACAGGGCGCCATCCTGTCTTCCTAGGAGTAATAACTGAGAAACTCTTGTTCGGGGATCAAATTAGAGATTGCTATTAGCTTCAGGGAGGAGAGAGACGCACATAGGGAGAGACCAGAGATTGGCACGACAAATATTTTAGGGAAAACAAGAAGGGAATCCAGACAGATGGAGTAAGGGGTTTGGATGGAAGGGACAGAAAGGAGGTGAAGACAAAGTGGATGACACAACTGCAGAAAAATGAAGGCAAATGAAGATGATGGGTGAGGGGAGAAACCTAAGAAGCAAAATGAAGGAAAATTGGTTGAGGGGTACTTTCATCTTTACATAGTACCAAGGGTATATTGGACATTTTACAACCAAAACTTAACTGGATGTTTGACCGTTAAGAGGTAACTTGGAATATTAGACTTTAAGTAAGGGGGCGCCGTGTGATTTATTGCACTTAAGGAGTTATTGCACTTAAGGGGGCAATCACTAATTTGGAGCCCACTTTAAGGGGACCATAGAAAAAACTTTAATATAAAAGCCCCAAACACTGTCAATAGGGGCCTTGCCAAAATTCTTCCCTTTCCATCTTAATGGTGGAGTTTATTTCCACATTCTTTATCTCTTAAACTTCCTGCAATTGGCTTTGATCATAACCCCTTCCTTTTTATACAACCCCAAAACGTCCCCCACCCAGGAAACTTTTTTATTGTCAAGTCACTTGGACTTCCCATTCTAATTTGGATAAATTTCTTCTAAAACTTGGTCACCTTGACCCTTCTCATTTTGCCTCTAAGCTACCTTCCTTTTTGCACTGCTCAAAACCTAGTACTGCAACTGTCGGGCAAATTGATAGGTTAGAAGATCATTTGTCTCTGCTAGCAATGGATACTAACACATTTCTCAAGTTGGATTCAAATACTATCACCGTATTGTACATTTTCCAAATGCAAGGCCTTCCAGAGAAATGAAAGTTTCTTCCCCCATCACCACGGCCTCTTTCTCCATCAATTAGAAGGCTCCTCTCCTCCTATGATTATTTTTTGCCACAACTGGATCTGATGGGGTTGTCCTCTTGGCCCATATCTATCTATTTATGTCATGGAAGCTATTGCCAGAATCCTAAGAGCCTATCAGAATTAAATGCTTGTCGTGAATTCGTATGGTTAGACATGCCCCTGAGGTAACTCACTCATTTTTTACAAATGTTGTTTTTATTTTCTATAGAGCCACCTCGAGCTATGTGTCAACTGTCTGTGCAGCTATAATTCTGCAGAAGAAGGAGAAAATTGCTTTTAGAGCAGGATTATTGGAGGCGCTTGCTTGTGGATATGAGTCAATTCTAATTGAATCTGACTATAAGCAAATAATCCGATATCTAGAAGGTGAGATTCATCCCCCGATGACAGTGGAACCCTTGATCCAAGATATCCATTATTTAATAGATAACTTTCTACATTGTATTCCTGCCTTTATTCATAGGAGTTCTAATGTAATAGCAGATCTCTTAGCCAGGAAGACCCTTTCAGTTTCGGGCCCGAAAGAATGACTGATTTTCATTGAGTGGTTGGTAGCATTATGTTCAGCCCCACCCCCCACCCGCCACCCGCCACCTGCCACCAGCCTTGAATAAGATTGTTGTTTACCGAAAAAAAAATGTCTGTGCAACTATTGAGCTATTTTCAACTTTTTCGAGACAGGAAGTTAACTTGTCGAAAAGTGGACTTCCAATTGCATCTACATTTTCAGGAAGAGCTACGTAACTGATTCAGATTCGCTAACATCCCTGGTTAAAGATTTCTGGTTTATTGTAGACAAGGTGGCTTCTAGGTTAGAAGTATCGAATCTAATTGGCTTAGTTGTGTAGAGAGGAGAGGAGGATCCCGGTTAACTTTGTTCTTATTCTATTCCAACTTTTTATTTCACCACCTTTGCTCTCCCCCTCAATAGGTTTGTAACAAACTCTGACTGGTTTTAGAGCCTGTGTCTTTCAAGTTATTGGGAAAGGCAGGAGTACTTTTTTAGCTCATGATCCTTGGCTGCATGGTATTCTAAACTCCATAACCATTCTTGCTTAACTCAACATTAGATATCCTTTTGTTTAGTGAATTCATAGGTTCTAATGGTTGGATACTTTGTTGTCAAGGTCACTTATCAATGGTCTCCTATTAAAGCATTTTCTTTTAGCATGATGGCATATCTCTGGTTACATGTGCCCCCTTTGTAATTTGCAAAATGAATCCTCTTGGCATCTCTCCTTTGCTTGCTTTTGGGCTAACACATTTGGCTGGCAAAGGCTTCTTGGATTGAAAACTGAATATATAATG
The DNA here is from genome assembly GCF_041222555.1 of Hakea prostrata. Lineage (NCBI taxonomy): Eukaryota > Viridiplantae > Streptophyta > Magnoliopsida > Proteales > Proteaceae > Hakea > Hakea prostrata. The sequence goes on from NC_142603.1 coordinate 43,333,579, forward strand.
GTAAGACCAATTCTTAGATTTGTGTTTGCATTTTAGTAAGATTGCACGGGGACAACAGTATTTTCCACTGGTTCTTGAGTAAGGAAACCCAAAATCTACATTACCTGCACTTTTATATTGGATTCCAAAGTTAAACATCAATCCCTGGAGAATGGAGATGCTTGTTTACCACAAGAAACAAAGACATCTTCAGTGCCAGAGGACAGTCGAGTATATGTAAGCTGATCAGTTCCACAACCCAAAAAAAGGGAAGAATTGTATCTTCTTCCCACAAGCTGATGCGCAATTATCATCCCAATGAAGCAATGCCTAGACTTGCAATCAGGACTGATTAATGGGAACCCCTTCTATTATCATAAACCAAATTAACAAGAATGAATAAATGTTCTTCTTCTTTGAGCAACTAATATGGTCAGTGAGCATCAGAAAGTCAGAGAACTCATCAATGCCTCTTTCATTTTACAGATTCTTAGAATAGTTCAATGTCCTTAAGAAGCAATCCAGAAAGCAGAAATCCGGATATTGTAATAGACAAAATCAGAGATGTTTGCAAAACTCTGTAACCCCCACCCCCTCCCCACAAAAAAAAAAAAAAAAACCAAAACCAACCATATGGACATGGAGACTAAAATAACATTATGGAAGCCTACCGATACATTCTAAGAAACCTGAAGGACACTCAAACTGTAAGTATGCAACTAAGCCAGTATACACAAGATGAACAAAGAGGAGGAAAGAAAAGAATAAACTCCTGCTAGCAGCATTACCTTTTTCTTTGAACTAATACAGTAAAGGAAGATAAGAGAAGAATGATGAAAGAACCAACTCAAGCCATCATGATAGGCTACTATTACCATTGCATCTTATCCATTAGAAGACTTAGCAGATTTAGCAGATTTTTTTGATTTTCTATTCAATGCTACCGTCCATGTAATGGCCTCCAGGAGTAAAGCACTTGCACCCAACACAATGAGCACAATTACATAAGCTCTCTTCCACACCTGTGCAGGGTCCAATATCTCCAGACCTTTAAACACATTGAAGATTCCAAGGATGACAACAAGGTAGCCGATTCCATGGTGGTAGACATTCCAGTAGATACGGTACTTGTGATCCTTATTAGGTCTCAGAAACAATGCAAAAATCTACACAACCAGACAGCAACGAAAAATTAGATATGTTGTATTGGCTTAGATGTTAAGTTGAAAAATTTGTGACACTAAATCAATTTGCGGAGATATATGAAAGAACTGACTTCCGGTACCACATCTAGCAAACATATTATAGTTAAATCTACTACTCTTATCAGATAAAGTTAAGTAACTGTAGATTGGATGCAGTCAGATGCTGAAAACTCAGCATTCATGCAAAGACCAATTGAGCAAAGTTTTGACATGGAAAGCTTACAATTTTCATTGCCTAGCTTACTAGATACACTACAAACCAGAAAGATTTATGTTTTATAATGTTTCCCAGAATAAACCAGGAAATCAACAAATTACTTTGATTGAAAGAAAGAAAGATACTGGCCAGGCAACAGGAATGACTCGGTTTGATTCTGTTTTCTAGGTAAGCATTAGGATGAAAGCAGACAATTGTAACCCATCAAAGATATCATACCCAACACCACATTAACAAACAGGAGGAAAGAAATTACTCAAAATCAGCTAAACCCAAAAACCAGAATTGTTACCTGCAAAGTAGCAAAACAGAAGAGGGCAATCCCAATATTCCTGTGGGTGGAATACTCCACTCCTTGTGAATCACTCCCAAGCTTAAGACCAGTTGCCCAGCCAGCAACACCAATAGCATAAGCAGAGCACTGGCAGGATACATGAAGATAAAACCAGGCAGGATCTGCAGACTGAAACATCCTTAGGTACCTTGCAAAAACGACTCCTAAGGGAAACAAAAATCCCCAGCTGACAGCATTCAATATTCCATGAGTCTGATAGGAACCACAACCAAGAACTTAGTCAATCTCAAAGAATACTTAGATAAATAACTTGAAGGTTTCAAGTAAAGCAAGAATTGGGTTTCTTCTCACGACCTACTCATATTCAACAATCCTTGCAACTTTGAAACTATAATTATTACAGAGAAGTTGACATTCGGACATTTGCAACAGTTCCAAAAGATAAGAAAGTGAAATGCGGCCAGGAACGAAGAAACAAAATTTTGAATTACTAATCCTAGAGCTACAGTAAAACCTTTTGTCGTCTCTCCAAACGCATTTTCAACAGGGCCCAGACAAAAATAATTGTCCCCATCAAAAATTCCAAACGAAGACCAGATTAAATTTCCATGAAATAAAAAACCCATCCAATAATCTCTTCTAAAACAGCACAAATTTATCAGACAAACAGGAAAGCAAGAGAAACATACAAGAAAGCAGGTGAACCAAAGTTAATGAGAAGGAAAAAAAAATGAATTCAAAATTGGCTCCTAAATCCCAAATCAAGGGTCCATTAGAAAATCCCAACCCAAGACCACAAAAACAGAAAAAGATAAAAGAAGAGAAAATTGAACTGACGTTTCTCTTTTTAAGCTTATCATCCCCTCCATTCGAAGAACCAGTCTCTCCTTTCAACAAATCGAGGGTTCCCATAGAGTTCAAATTGGCTGCTAGCATATCATGGGCAGTCGGAATCCCGTTCGACACAGAACTTCCAACCTGCCACACCTGATTAATCGTTTTCATGTTAGTAGGCAAAGATACGGTCGCATATATCTTCATCATCCCATCCGAATACTCAGCTTGTTTGTACCAAATATCATAAGCAATCGCGGAAGGTTCGATCGACTGGTACGATTTCACATTGAAAGTCTTCACGGTCATTTTATCATCAACCTTGTAAGCGATCAAAGCCTGAGACCCAACCATCGAAAGTTTACTAGGGTTGATAGCCCAAGCAACCCATCCATCTGTTTTAGCAGGAGCCAAGAAGGCTATCTTCAGATATGACTTACTTGAATTGTAGGTCCAGTGAAGATAAGAGCTTAATTGTGGAAGATCATTGCACTGGTCGAAAAGTCTGTTGCCAGAAAGCTTTTGAGACGAACAGGTGAGAGAATGTGAAAGATGGATTTGCAGAAACAGAACTGAAAGAAACCCTAAAATCGAAAGAAACCCAGAAAAAAATGAAGAAGCCATTGATGCTTTGGTAACAGGCGTGGGATTCTGAAACTGGGTTAACCAAGATTGAACAATGTCTATTTACAGGAAGAAAATACGCAGTTTTTTCAGTTTGGAAACAACTAATTGTAGTAGATACTTTGCAGATTTGAGCGATTTCTTCCGTAGATCTTCGATTCCTGTTCCTTGTCTCCAACAGAGAAACTCTGACCAAATTCAGACCAAAGAGAAAACAATGGAAGGTAAGTTGGACTTTAGAGGACGGTGGTATTACTATTAGATTATTATTATTAAATTTCTCGGTAAGAACAATTAAATTTTGTTAGTTTTAACTAATTAAGTATATAAATATCCTAATTAATGGTGAATTGCGGTGGATGAGATCCCATGTGTACCTTAGCCATTAGATTGGAATCTATGTTTGACACGTGCTAGTTAATTATTCAAGGTCCGAATTACAATTTAATTAAATTAAGAATTGAATCTAATAAATCCCTAAAATTAAACTTCATCAAAAGAAGAGAGATGAAATTAATAAAATTTTTAGGAATTTATTATTCAATTCTTAATTGGGTTTTAATTGTGATAGTTGGCTAATTAATTACTATGTGCTACACTCCTAGATAAGTTACCGGGAATTGCGGAGGTGAGAATTGTAAAGGATTGAACCCTAGAATTGGCTGGTCTTCTTAGAGATATTTCCCAATAAATGTCCAATAAGTGACAATTCAATCATATGAAATATTTTAATCTAAGGGTTAGGATAAATCCAATGAATGTCCTTAGATTATAATTCTTACACACGTCTAAAACATATCATTCATTGGGTACTCAACAAAGGGGGCGAATCTATATTTTATAAGTAAAATCTATATAGGTATCTCTTGGTAAAGAGGTCATGAGTTCGATAGTCTGTTTAGTATATGTAACAATCCCTATCCCCTTATATAAAGCTATCAGTTCCAAGAAAAAATTAAAAAAAAATAATGTAGATCGGGCCAGCTTGCGTGCACAACTACATCCTCAGGGGAGCTATACAGGCGGAGATTCGCCCCTGACCCCGAGGGGATTCAAACTCTGACCTCATATGTGGAAATATTTGGTCTTTTGTCAACTGAGCCACCCCTTGAGGTTCAGCTATAAGATCTTGGAAGATTGATTTGTTACATGAATTTTTCCTCTCATCTAATGAGGATAAAATTTTGAAAATTCATCTGAATCTCAATCTTTAAACCAGTGGAAGATAAAGATGATTTGGGGAGGAAATAAATCTGGGATTTTCTAAGTGATATCGATATATTATTTTCTGAATAAATCTCATTTGGGAACGTTTTTGGAAGATGAGCATTGGAAGAGATTATGGAATACAAAAACACTTCCTAAAATCAAGGTCTTTTTATGAAAAAGTTTTTGGAATGGAATCGCGGTTAGTGAAGAGCTATACAAAAGGAAGATTCCTATTGTTAAGGCTTGCAAGAGATGTGGCTGTGATTCTGAATCAGTGGAGCATATTCTCCTTAACTGTCCTTTTGCAAAAGCTGTCTGATTTGAATCTCAAATTTCCTTTTGTTTGCTTCTAGATGAAGCTCTTAATCTAATTCAACGGTTTATGAATTGAGATCTGCTATTCAATACAAATAAAGACAAGCCAGTCAACCCCGAGGGGTGGCTTAGTTGGCAAAGCCCAACTTTGATCAACTCTTCCTCATAGGAGGTCAGAGTTTGAATCTCCTCAGGGTCAAGGACTAAGCCCCGCCTATATTAATTATATAAAATGCGCCTTGAGGATGTAGTCGTGGTGCGCGCAAGCTGGCTTGGATGAACCTCATTTCCAAAAAAAAAAAAGACAAGCCAGTCCGAACTCTAACAGGCCTCCTTTATTTTAGAAATTTTTATTTTCATGTTGTCCAATAAAGATAAAAACAAGTCCATTTCGGACTCTAACATTGTAATGCCTCCTTTATTTTCATGTTGTCTGCTTAAGTTGGATCAAAACTATTGACGGTCCATTTAAGTGATAAAAATTACATGCTTCCCACACACTGGCCTTTTTAAAAATTGCAAGTTATCTACTGTTATATTTTGATTGTTAATTTTTCAAATTTTAAATATTTCATTCAAATTTAAAATATTTTAAGACAAAAATACCCTCATCCAATAAAATTATAGCTTAAGTTTTTTATTTGATCAAACCTCACTTAATTTTTTCAAATTTACAAACAAATTCCTAGTGTCACATCCACCCAGCCGATACCCACTTCCCGAATTACATCCCCAAAGATTAGATTTCAGACAATCACCAACCATTCAATAGTACAATCATGAACAAGAATAAATCAATGTAATAATATTATTAATGAATTTAATCAAGTGTTAAGAATCTCAAACAAAATCAGAGTGCGGAAGTGATGTTAAATATAAAGTAATCAAACTACTAGAAAGGAAAAGTATAAACAAAACTCCTAAGGAATTATATCAAGTAGTATCTTTAATTAAAAAGTATATATAAAATTCAAAATATTCAGTCTCTCGAATGGTCTCTGTTTTCCAAAGTGTGGGGCTAATCCTATTGTGCACCGTTGTAGTATGCACACGTGTCATCGTGCATGTCGTCATACCCGTAATCCGGCGCACAGTACGGATTGGTCACTGGCGTCTTATATTCTTGAATTGTCGTGGCATATGGATCTGCAACAAAATCTAAAACATATATCTATGAGGGTGAGCTCCGAGGAAGTCAACGAATAATTCTCAAACAAATAACCAATATTACAATCCAAATCAATACATCACATGGTGCAATATGACATGAGGCACAATGCAAGTATGCAACTATACTCTAATAGATACTAGTCTCTAATGTCAGACACACATTAAGATAGAACAGCAACCTCCTCTAGGTAGGTCTCAGCAGTCTGATCTCTTACGAGTTGGTTACCGGTCTTGAAATCTTGGGTAAGGGGTAAATGCATCATTCTCGGACTATTACTGTAAAATCCAGCCCTATCCTAACCCTAACCCTGACCCTAACCCGGATCCATTGTTGTTTATAGGTTCGAAGACCCGAAGTGGTGATAGAAGAGACTTGCGGACCCTTTTGATTGATAATTTTGAGTTGGAGTCCGAGCCCATAGACATTGACGATGATACCCCTTACTTGAGTACAATGTCGGTGTTTAGTGAGAATCTGCGCATTGAGGAAGAGTGAATTAGTTGAAGTACCTAATGGACTCCCGTGCACGATCTGAAGGTATTTCCCGAAACTAGACTTCTTGATTGACTTGTAGAAGAAAACCCCACTCAATTTGACCCTGTATAGCCCTCCAAATCCCTGCCCGAAGTTGCTGAACTAATTCTAGATTTTCTGTTGAAACTTGTTTTGGTCGATGCCATCGACCAAGACCATCGACCAAAGTTTCCCAAACTCAAAGTTGATGATTCTTTGGAATATTCCCTATTCTATTTATACTAGTCTCGTGTTTTGAGCCCTATTCTAATCATTATCACTCCTGAGAACGTGGGGAGAGCTTCCCAAAGCACCTCCTAGGCATTTGTGAGGAAGATTCCACCCAAATCATTATCAATCATTGTTCCTTGCCTCCATCAACAACTACAAGGTATGATTCATCACTCTCACTCTCTATTCTATTCTTTTCTACTCTTTTCTACTCCTTCTATTGCTGTTGAAACCTTGGAGATGGTGCTGCAACCTTGCAACCATCACTCCAAGTGTTCACTCTTGCTTAAACTATGATTCTCTCCCTTGTCCATTGATGTCATGCTCTCATTTTAAGCCTTGCATATGCATTCCTTGATTTTCTTCTTAACTTCATACTTTCTTATCATAAACTGAGGTATATAGTGTGCTATGTCTATATTTAAGGCTAGCATATGACCCTAATTCAATTCCTATAAGTTCCCCTAGCTAATGCATGCCTTTCCAATGCAAATGCAATTGATTTCAATCCATGCTATGATTCTTGTCTATTGAACTTAGTAGCTCAATTTGGGGCTTTCTATTTAGACCATTAGATTATGTTAATTCCTTGATTTGTAGTGTTCTCATACTGTTCTTAAGCATCCTTCCAAGTTCCAGATCGATCTGAGCCCCGGAAGACCAATTTCGGACCAAAATCCCCAAAACCATTATGCAGTCTCGAGACTATTTTGGTCGATCATCCTTGGTCGATGCCATCGACCAAGAGCATCTACCAAACTTGTTGCTGACAGCAACTTCAACCAGTTTTGACCCGTTCAACATCCGATCTTCCCGATTTCTTCTTTAATCTCTTATTTATGTTTGTTTAGGGTCTTAACACTACTCTTGGATCATTCCTTGGTAATTCTTGATTCGTCATCAACTCAACATAAGGTAAGGATGGTTATCTCCATTAACACATAGGCTATGTACTTATGTTTTGGTGCTTATAGTTAGTGAACATAGCCTCTTAATTGCTTTTGAATATCATAGGACTGCTATACATGTTTTAGAACAGTAGTATTGTGATTTCATATACTCTTGTCATAATGATTTATTATTCTTGTTACTTGTATTTATGATGGATCATTTCGATGTTATGATTTAACTTTTATCATGATGATGTATCAAATGTATGAGATATGATGGACTTGAGTATGTCATTGCTTAAGTAATACTCGGGATTGGGAAGTGTCCTATTGATGCTTCTGTCCTTGGGCATCGGAGGGAATAGTATGGGATGTTCTCCGAAGGTGCCTATCGACACTTTCCCGGGTTATTGGATGACATACATAGGATTGTCTAGTTGTGTGGCTAGGATTGTCCTTGTCGTGTCAGACCCAAATTGGAAGGGCATTGAGACCGAACGACCTGTGGTAGTGTATGGTTTGATGGGCGCTCAAGACCGGTAACCAACCTGGGAGAGGACATAAACCATGCTACGGATACCCGAGAGGGGCCATTTATTGGTAGGGTTGCAAATAGCTAGATCTGGGCTCACGGGCGCTCAAAGATCGGTGGGTCATATTCGTGAGAGGATGTGAGAGCTTCCCGTCTACTATTTGTGGATGACCAATAGGGTTGATGAGTCCGGTGGGTAATATCCATGGCTCTAGTGTGAAGGATACCAGAAAGGATCGCCCGGGGCGAGGAATGGATGTATCCGGATCTGACTTGATACGACTGAGTAGATGACTTGCATTGGGCTAGGCTTTACCTTGACATGCACCAATACTTATATCAAATGGTGATGTGAGAGAGCGGTGACTGAAACCCCAACCATGGATATGTCCGAGAGGGATGCAGGACCCACTTTCCACCGGCTTGAGTGATTGAGACCTTCCCAAAGAAGTATGATGCTATGACTTAAAGCATGTCTACCATAGAGACTAGCATTCATAGAGTTAGAATCATATTGGCATCATATGTTTCATATCATATTGCATCATGTTATGATTTGTATTTATATGATTATGAATTATGGAATAACTGCCCTGCTGAGTTCTTTTGAAGTCATTCCTTTTGTGCAAATGTTGTTAGATTTTCCTACAGGTGTTGAAGACTCCGATGGCCCACTCTACGAGACGGACTTTGATCCCTCATACTACCCTCTGGGTGGTAGCTACGGTGAAGATCAGAGTTTTGGTGCCGAAGAGGATTACTTTACGTATCAGGGTTAGCCCCACTATGGTGAGGGAGCGGCCGTGCTGGGCTTTCTTCGTCCACACTTTTGAAGAGACAATTATTAAGATAGAAGAAACCCTTGCTTAGCGCCCCATTTCCCTGGATTTTTGTTAAACATTTGGGATATGTAATTAACTTTCTTTGAGTTACTCTTTAGATATGGGATTGTAACTTAACTTGATTTTACTACTCTTCCGCTGCCTTTGAGAGGGTGACTTTCACTCATTTTCTCTTTCTTATGATTATACTTATACACTTGGTATCATTTATTTCCACACTTTGATTATCTGTTCTTATCTTGTTCATGATATCTGATATTTATTGTTTTTACCTTGATTATCATTGTTCATGATTGTGTTATCGCGTATGTGAGAGGCATGGTCCCTCGATGCTTGTTCCTTGGACTGTGGATCACATTCCTGGGTATGCCAGATAGGGTACCGGCTGGGTGGATGTGACGATTATGATGACTGGGGTTTAGGTCACCACTCTCTCACCACACCATTGACATGAGAACTGGTTTGTGTCAAGGATAAGCTTAAACAATGCAAAGTCATCTACTTAGTCACATCATACTAGGTCCAGATACTTCCTCTCAAGCTTCTCGCCTTGTTGGTTCAGTATCCTTTCCTATCTAGAATCAATGTCTCCTTCTCGGGCTACACTTTCCCTTAACCCTATAGGTCATTCACATATAATGGGCGAGAAACTCTCGTGTCCCTTCATGCTTCTCGCATTCTTGAGGACCCACCAACCAAATACCGTTGCTATGGGTCACTCGACATCAATACCCCATCGATAGGGTGATAATATGACGGGGTTCCTAACCAAACTCAACTAGACTTCATAGTTATGTCATCCAGTAACTGTGAAAAGCGCCAGGAGGCATCATAGGATTGTGTCTCATACCACCCCCAATAATGTCCCAAGACAAAAACACTCGAATGGCATTCCCCAATTCACAATTACAACTTACATTTACATTACAAGATGGATTCAATAACACTCTCAAGTCACAATTCGATCTAAGCCCACATGTTGATCCATATATCATGAACATTCTTAATCACATGTATACTAAAATTTTAGTCATAATAATCATTTCTAAACCCTAAAACAGCTACATGTTATCATATAAGCAAGTTCCATAACAAAAAAAAAATAATAATAATAATAAAAAAAAAATGTAACAATGGTTATATGTAAGTGAATGTCCTCACCTTGCTATCGATTTGTGACCTTGTAAATAAGGTTAAAGAGTATGTTCACAATTCCCAAAAAGTCCTATTAACATGTTGGTTTAAAGTCAAAAACAACCCTAAAGGTATGGTGTTGTAAAGAGAAACAAATGACCAACTTGGCAGTGGGTGGTTGCCTGGGGCAACCAGGGCAATCAACCCGGCCATGAAAACTGCCAGAGCTTGGATGGATCGCCCGGGGCAACCAGAGCAATCAACCAGCCTTCCTTGTACAAACATATTTGGCTCAGATCGACAGAAAACTTCCCGTTTGGGTTATAAAATACCAAGGAAGGAAATTTCGGCGAAATTCGCCCAGTTCGCTACAGAGCGAAATAAATATAGAAACGAAATCGAAATTGCAACATGTCGCCGGAAAATCGCCGATTTTCCGGCGAAACAGCAACAGTCGCGGGAAAATCGCCGATTTTCCGGCAAAATCTCCCAAGTTTGACGGAAAATCCATTTTTTCCAGTTTAGTTCTCTCTCGTTTTTCATTCCATATAGAAATAGTAGAACCCTACACTAAGAACCTGTTCTGACCTTCATCTCTACCCAGAAAATGGCTCCATCGAAAGCCTGCAACCTCTTTGAAAAGCCCTTATTTTCCACCAAACTTCCATCTGCATCGTCTTCTTCTACTTCGATCTCTTCCATTCCTTCTCGGAAACCATTCAGAGCTCCGTTGCTGTGAAAGCTAGGCAGATCGTTGCTGTCGCTCCATCTCATGGCCTCATCTTCTCCGACTCCAGATGCACCAGCCCATGATCGGTGCCCCGACGAAATCCAACCGAAAATATACAAAATCTCGGCGAACTTTCGCCGAGATTTCAGGGTTTCGTTGGTTTCGCCAGCCAGCGAAACCCCGAAATCCGGCGAAGTTCCGTTCCTTGTAAAATACTTCAAAATTATTTAGAAAATTTTGAAATCATACTAGAACATGATCTAACACAGTTTAGAGATCAAACAAACAAACATAATGAAAATCTAACGAATCCTATATTAGGTTTTCTCCGAAATTGAACCCAAGATTCACAAATGAGGCAGAGTGAATGGGGATTCACTCTAGAGTAAAGATGATAGAAGAATTAGGTTGTTGCAACAAGTAGAAACCTTCATCTAGGTCTTGGCAGTAGGAGGAATCAATCAAAAAAGAAAAGAAAAAGAAAACTAGAATGAAGAAGATGAATACTAACCTTTAAGAAAGCAAACCAGCATTCAAAAACTTTGAAGGATGCTCTCCACACCTTCCTTCACCTTGGGGAATGTTCTCTTGAGGAGCTTTGACGTTCTTTGATAGATTTAGAACATAATGACATGTTTTAGAATGAAAAATCATTAAATAGGTTTCAAAAATCACTTTTCCAAAAAAACCCTTTTTCCCCCAAAGCTGGGTGGGTTGCTTTGGGGCGACCAAGGTAGGCACCCACCCTTGGTACTTTTGTTCCAGGAGTGAATTTAAGGCCTTGAATGCCCTATCTCTTCCTTTGGTCGTTTTCTATGCTATAGAAGAGTCTTACCTGATTTTTCGAGACCTTTTACATGTTTCATCATCGCATTCTTGATCCATCTACCAAGTCCTTCAATGTCTAAGTTAGATATCCTTCCACATTCTGACAAAGCTCAACTCAGCATCATCTCCATCTACTTCCATTGGTTCGAAAACCAAATCAATGGTCTCTACTTGGATGACCCACAGTTGCCTTCTTCCCACACTCCAGGTTTTTGGACCTACAATATGGATTTTAGGGTTAGGGTTTTGAGGGATTTCACATTTAGGTTCACTCTAGTCACCTAAAACAGGGGAGAAGGTGAAGAAGTGAATAAATAAGGCACATTGGGTGAATATGGGCGTAAGGTTGTTGCTATATTACAAAGAAGTTAGCTTATGTGTATAGGAAGGTTGTAGAAGCTAGAAGTGCAGTGGTGACCCCTGTGTTTGAGAAAGTTGCAGGAGCAAAAATTGCAATGGTGTCAAAGATTCTAGGAATAGGGGCAAGGAAGAAGCATAGAGAAGGTGAAGGTGTTGGAGGAGCTGGTAAAGGGGTTTTAGTGAAGGAATATGTGGCAGAGAAGTTTAAGGCTAAGTGATGAGGATAAAGCACTCTTTGAAGTTATACTTAAGGCATTTCATAAGTGTAAGGGAGATGAGTCATTGGCGAATGGGAAGGTGACAGAGTCGTCGGAGGTGGCTAGGTGATTGGTTGATCAAGTGAGGAATTAGTGGGTGAAGAATGTGAAGGAGCGAGGGGACTGCAAGGACCCCTTCTTCTCTATACGTATCTGTTACTAAGCATGTACCTTCAGCTGGTGTAGGGGATACGCGAGCAAGTGACAAGGACATTCAAGGGACCACACCCAGGACCACAAATGCCACGTTGGGCAAAGCACCACCGCAATGGCTGCAAGACCACACTGTGAGAGGAAACCATCGACGAATTTGAATTGTTATGTCTAAAAGGGGGGAAATGGACAGATAACAGTAGGAAGGGGTTTTGTGATCATGCGATAGGAGTGGGTGTAAGGGATTAATTGTAGGGTTAGCATTGGAAGCATTGTAGGGTTTTGAAGGGAGCACTATATAAGTTGTAAGTGTGAAAGAATCAACATGAATGAAATACTTTCCTCTCTATTTTCTTCTTCCTTGGAGGTGCCACCCTCGAAGTTGGCTATCTTCTCTTTGAACATTAACATTGTGTTTTTGTTAAGAGTGCTCCCCTCCCCAATGGATGAGAATACAAGACTTTAACAATTGGATGAAACGGTGAGACTGTTGAAAGAAGCATTGAATGACCATGATGGACGTCTCAACTCTCTGCAAATGTGGTCATCGAGCAACAAAATGTTGTCAAGGAACAACATAATCTCCAAACGGTTGTGAGGGGACAATAGAACTCCATTATTGAGATGTCGGTTAGCTTCACGGCGATGGATGGGCTACTGGAACTGATGCACTACCTCCTCAACAATGCTTCGGAGTCTTGGCAAGTATCTGACATTTCCAATGTGCAGCTCAACATGCCAGTGGGCAGTAGTGGGCACGTTCCCACACCACCGCCACCAAACCCCATTCAAACTCGAATGCTTCGCCTTGATTTTCCGTGATTTGAAGGCGAAGACCATATAGGGTGGCTCTTTAAGGCCAACCAATTTTTTGAGTACCATAATACAGTGGAAGAACAACGCCTCCTCATTTCTTTTGTCCAAATGGACTAGCATGTGCTTCAGTGGTACCAATGGATGCACAAGACATCGGCGTTCACTACTTGGCTAGAGTTCTCAAGGGCATTGGAGGTGATATTTGGCCCTACCGAGTTTGATGATGTAATAATCCCCGTAATTCTAACCCGGGATCTGTATTGCAAGTCCGAGTACCCGAAGTTCCAGTTGTAAGAAGTTGTAGGCTATCTGGATTAAAGCCCATGATCCATACCCTGAGCCAATTTGGATCCTACTGATGAAGAACCTACCTTACTAGGAACCCGAAGAAGGTCCATTGGTAACCCTGATGAAGTGGGAAGGTGGATCTCTAGCTTGAGACAAGTTGAGTTTGAAGATGTCCGAGATCAAGGTGAGGGCCCCCCATGTGTTGGTTTAAGTTAGATTGGTGTCGGGGATCAACCAGATGAGCAAAGCAACCAAGTACTGAAAAATACTAGGGGGTGGTTTCTTAAGGCAGTTGATTGACCAACCAACCACCCTAAGTGATCGGTCGGTCTTTTTACGAGTTTTAAACCCTGTTTTGCCCCCGACCCTTTATAAATAGTCATCCACAACCTAATTTCTATTTGTGGAAGCTATTGTGGACGATTGGGAGATAGTGTACATGTGGTTGGTGGTGAAGAACTCTCGAATTTCGGAGAAGGCTTGGATCTCGCTCGGACTTTCAGATCTTTTAGAGGTTAGTTAAGCAAACTCTCTCCTTAGTTGAATTCTTTATTATTAGAGTGTTGTTGCCTCCCTCTAAAATGTTGTAATGGTGAATTGGAGTGTTTAGAATCCTTGGTGAATTGGAGTGTTTAGAATCCTTCCCATCAATGATCTCGACTAGATCACGCCCGATGATGGATTTCTAGGATCAATGTCTGATTTTGTCGAATAAGATGAAGTGGATTCTAGATCTTCCTCTTCTATAATATGGAATGTGATGACCTCTCTGGAGTACTAACAACGAAATTCGGATTTGAATCATTCGAAAATCAGATCGAGGATGGGTGATCAAGAGTCTGATTTTCAAACTTGGGATTTTGCCCAAGAAGGGGGGCAGTCAATTGGCCCAACCAACTGCCCTGAGCAACCGGATGGTGACAGTAGCCATGTCAATTTGATTTTTGCTCCAGTTTGATCTCATACTTTAATGAAACTTCTTAACCTTAATCTAGGTGATCTTTGAGGTCTGTTGGAGTAGTTACTTGTGAGGTTAAATACTTTTCTTAGTAGTTTTTCCGCTAAGTCAGGTAAGGTTACAATTACATATATGATTTGACATGTGATATGGTAAACTGTCCATTACTTTGATTGTGTAAGTAGTCTTATAACCTGCTGTAATAGTAGTTTAAATTGATTACTTGATGATGACATGTTGTGGATGATGATTAGATGTACTTGATTTATTACTTGATATTGAATGATGTGTTGGTGCGACTATGATTGAGGGTTATCCTTGCTGGATATTCCTAGCTTGGGATATGAGAGACTGTGGTATGGGACACTGTTCTTTGATGCCCCTAACACTATCATGGTTGCTGGATTACATACTTAGGAGGTTTAGACTGCATGGTTAAATACTCTTACATGTTACTACCCTTTCGGTAGGGGTACTGAACCCGAATGACCCATGATAATAGTGACGTGACTCTGTTTCATCCTATAGCGGTAGCCACTTTGTGCGGAGACTCAATGGTCCACTATTGATCATGCAATGGTAGGGTTGCATATGTTAGGGTTGGGCTCATGGGCGTTCAATAAGCTGTTTGGGAGTCGTGATGGGACATGAGAGCATCCACCCCAACAATATGTGGATGACCATAGGGTTAGGGAATGGAGTCCAAAAGAGGTAATCAGTCCATGACGATTCCCATTTCTAGGTGGGGGAAGATGCTAAACCGAGTTGGTTGGTGCAATAGGGGAGGTATTTGGACCACATGTAGTATGTTACACTAGGACCTTGCATTGGATTAGAATCCTCGAGTACTCATGCCAATGGTTGTGGTGAGAGAGTGTGGACCTAAACCACAGCCATGGTTGATTGACGATGACCGTACCCCTTGCCCGGGATCCCAATAGAGGTAGCTAGATTGTGAGGGATCAGAGTTATGAGACCTACCCAGAGGAGGACTGGTGTTACATCTTAAAGCATGTTTGCCTTATTAGAGACTTGCATGGTTAGCTGCTAGATGCATCCATACTATTGCACATCAGTTTTCTTTATTATATTTATCATATTTGTGATGTTGATATGTATATGAGATTGTTGCCTTATTGAGTTCATCAGAACTCATCCTTTGTGGATTATTTGTATTTTCTTTAGATGACTATATTGATGTGGGAGAAGTTTTGTATGTCTGAGAGAACCCCCATGAAGAGACTCTAGAGACGTCCATGGGAAGTGGTGCTGTACAACACAAAGCCTCCTGCGGGTGCATGGAGTGCGCTTATAGAACCCGCTGATTGCAAGAGGATCCAAGTGGTTCGTCATTTAGATAGATATATGAGTGAGGGTCTCATGACTCCTTTTATCGAGAGATTAGAAGAGAAAAGTGCCAGCCCTGAGAAAGACCTAAATAATAATTAAACTTTGACATTCTCTTTGCTTCCGTTGGAATACTCTTTTTGGACACATTTCTTTTATTCATTCTTTAGAGTATATTCCTTACCTTTTATTGGATTTTGGACACTTGTATTCTTTTTATTTAATTATTGAATTGTTCTTTGCTCATGATTTGATATTGTGTGCATTTATTATTACTAATTAATGGCTAAATCGTGGATCTTGTGACTATGGATCACACCCACGGGTTATTGGGCGAGTGCGATACCGACGAGTGGGGTGTGACAGATGATCCGGAGGCAATGTTATCCAAGCTGACTCAATCCACTACAGTGGCCAATTACCAAACAAGGTTCGAAAGGTTGGCAAACAGAGTCCACTCGCTACCTACCTGATTCCTCTTCAATTGCTTTGTGTCAGGGTTACGCTCGGACATCAGAAATGAGGTTGTGGCATTTCTTCTCTGTACATATCTCTCTCACTCCATTGCCTCATCGACTAAGTTTCTAAAGTTTCATTGGACTTGAAACTTGGATGTTTAAATGCCAATTGGAGATGGGAATAAGCACATCTTAGAGACAAAACTTCCATTTTATCATTTCCCTTGGGTTTGCTACTTCACCACATATTGACGTTTCTTCACCTCCAGGTTCGGGTACTTATGACTCTCTAGTTTTCAACACGAATGGAAATGAAACGGTGATCTAGACGTATTATTAGGCAGTCTACCAAGCCTGTGATTTTGATGATGCACTAGACGAAGAAGCGTTTGAGTATGACGGTGGAAATACGTCGGTGAATTTGTTGACAGAGGTGGTGCTATTAACTAGGAAGGTTCTAATTTCTACTTCTCCGATGCATTCGATGGCTCACAGTGCCATAATGG
This sequence comes from Hakea prostrata, assembly GCF_041222555.1. Lineage (NCBI taxonomy): Eukaryota > Viridiplantae > Streptophyta > Magnoliopsida > Proteales > Proteaceae > Hakea > Hakea prostrata. The sequence continues at coordinate 43,350,271 of NC_142603.1, forward strand.
AGTGGCTTTTGAGATCCAGGTGATACATAGGTTACCTCCTAGTCTCAACCAGCGGCCACCACTGCCTTATGTGGGTTATGAATGTAAGTTGTTAGTCTCCCAACTCTATAAGGAGACTAGTAGAGAGGCGGAGTTATATTAGAATTTAACTTCTTGTGGAACTCTTACTCTTTTTTATTTAAAGATAATGAAACCTTACCCCAGAAGTCAGTTGATTGGGGTTTTCTTGTCGTGGATGTAGGCTTCATAATGAATGTCGAACCATGTTAATTATTTGATTCATGTGTGTGAATGTTTATGATAAATTTAACACGCTTCCGCCACTCTTTGAATTTGAGTCTCAGACTTCTTCAACTTCGATTCTGCTCCTCTTTGTCTCCAACTCTCTTCAGATTTTGCAAAATATTTTTTTTTTTTTTATAATTCCCTTCACTCAATAGGTAAAATGGTTTTCCAATTTTAAAGTTAACAGAAAATAACTCTATCAAAAGCGCTAGTGTGGGCAGCATGTAATTTTTGCAGGAACAAGAAAGGAGAAAAACACACTCTTAATTTTATGGTACATTGGAAAAGCAAAGATTGAATTTTTTCTTCTAGAAATAGCTCTTTGCCACCTATGAACTATGGAAGTGAAAAGGTTAGCTATGAGGGCTTTTGAAGAATTCTGCCTCCAATATTTTTTTGGTAACACGTCTTGATTTGATCAATCAAATCAATGGCTCTTCAAGACCTTCCATGGAGATTGAAACCATTTGTGAGGATATCCTCATACTTAAAACTCTTTTTTGATTGGTGATATTTGTTGATTTTTAAAGAAACTCCAATCTCGTGACTGATTCTTCTTCCCAGTTAGTCCTCCTCGGTTGAGCTAACGATCTATTTGGCATGTAACCAATCCTTGGCTTTTCCATTTTTGTAGAGAGGATGGACCTCATATCCAAAAGAAAATAAAAAAAAGAGATTTTTTTTTTTTTTATTTCTTTCTTGGAATTGAAGTTCATTTGGCTCAGTTTACGGGCACTTAGACTACATTCTTAGGGTAGTTTTTTATATATAATTTTTTTTTGAATTTTTTTCATGGTGCCCCCTTAAGTGGGAGCTAAATTCTTGACTGCCCCTTATATGCAAATAATTACATAACGCCCCACCAAGGCATAACCCATATTCGGCTTGACAGTCAAGTGAGGGTTGGAAAAGGCAAATATACCCTCTTGTGTACATGAAGATGAAAATACCTTGATATTGCAACAAAACAACCAGGAGAAACCCAAAAGGGGGGGGGGGTTGCTTTTATTTTTTTTTTTTTTGTTTTTTTGGCATCAAAAAATTGAAGAGGTTAGAAAATTAATTATTTTTAATTTTCTTCACCCTTGATATGGAGAGATTATGATCAGACCGGGTTCATACTTGGTCCGACCCTCGACCCCGGTCGAGACGGAGAGATCCGACTCGCTCCTGAGCGAACCGGATCCGGAAGATGGCTTGCTGAAGAAGAAAGCTTATTCGGCTGCAAGCGCGCCCTAATCCTACTTATGGATTAGGGTAATCACCCTAATAATGGCAGACTCGAATTGACGGCTGCGGATAATCATTATCGAAGGGATAATCATCACATAACCTAAAGGTTATCTCAGGAGTCCTCTACTAGTCCAAACTAGTAGAAGTCCATTGCTCAACGGATCTAACTGTTAAGATCCAACGACTACCCGAAGAAGGCTCAAGTGCATCCAACGAAGGAGATTCGAAGGTACACTCTATATAAACCTCACTACCATACAAGGTGAGGGGATCGAAAAGAATACTATCTGAGACTCAGGTTCAGATACATACTGATAGACCTAAACTATCAGCGATCTGCTATCTAGATCACCTTTCCCAGTTCTTCATTCCTTAAGCTCTGCGCTTCTAGCAGAGCCGTTTGTGATTAAGTTCATCAAGCGACTTAGCCTTCGGAGGTGGACTCCCGACCCCAGCGGTCGGGCCACATCTGACGCTTTCGTTTTGCAGGACATCACGAGGAGATCTAAGGGCTGAGCAGATTTTGGACGCATCAATTGGCGCCGTCTGTGGGAAACAACTTGAAAAGCCATGGTGACTAGATCAGCAGCCGCTGCACAACGCAATTCCGGTGTTCGGATCCACGGGTGAATAATCCGGGTATTCCCCGGAAAGCCAAAATCCTATCGAGGTAGATGGTGGCCGGGGAGGACGTAATCCTCCTCTCCGATACAATCCAAGATCAATTGGATCAGGTAAAGATTCAACTCTTGGAGGTGAGCCAAGCACTCCGCATGCTCACCGGGCGAGTGGTTTTACCACAAGAGCTTGATCGGCGCGATTCGGGGAGACATGCATTGCCACGTGACCGAGATTGGCTGAAGACCGAATATCGATCAGAATTTCCGTGAAGGAGACCGAGGACTTAGGAGGATCGATGATCAACCGAGGCGAGACGATCGGTTCGACGGACCGCAAGAGAGTACAACTGATTCAAACACAAGGTTGGATACGGGGGTAAGAACTCACTCACCTTTGTCGGAAAGAATCGTTCGTGATGATCGAAGCGGTTCGACGACGAGAGGAATGCTCGGGAAGGACGGGCTGTTCGTGATGATCGAGTAGCACGGGATGATCGTGTTAATCGAGGTCGTGATCATATTGCTTGAAGATCACCCGACCCAGTTGGTCGGGAATTGGCCAACATCAATGAGAAATTAGGGCGAGTTGGCTAAGGGAAGAATAAGCGAGGATATTTACTCGGTCATTCGGAAGACTCCCTTTGCCTGAGCCAATTGCGGGATATCGGTTTCCCCAGTAACTTCCGTTTGCCTACCTTTTCAACATTCGATGGCTCCGGAGATCCAACAGCTCACATCGGCTATTACCAACGAGACCATGGCGGTTTCGGGTAATTCGATGAAATTTTATGCGGGTTTTGGTTCATCACTTACTTGGAGCGGCACAAAGTGGTTTTCGAACCTCCCCTCTGGAAGGATCGTAAACTTTGACGAATTGGTGCGCCAATTCATAGGGCGATTCAGTGGAATACGAGTCAAGAAAACGGAAGAAACCTTGTTTCTTGTCAAACAAGGAAAGAGCGAATCAATCGAGAGTTTACGAAAAGATTCAACAAAGTGACGATGGAGATAGAAAATTTGGATGAACAAGTAGCCAAAGCTGCTCTATTCACGGGACTCACTAATCGGAAACTCCTGGAGTTATTACTACGGGATATGCCTGCGACTTATCTTGAGTTGGTACGGAGATGCCGAAGCGAGGCTGAAGTCATGGAGATTCTAGATGCGCACCAAGGAGATAATAAAGTCTCCAATAAGGAACAGAAGGCTCTGACGAGGCGAAGCCAAAGAAAAATGTTCGTGATCGGGTTGGAAAATCTCGGCCTTGGCGCCAAAGGTCCCCGGTAAAAGCCGGGATCGAAAAGTATTGCCGATTCCACAAGGACTATGGTCATTATACTAATGAGCCCCATCGGCGGATATTGAGAGATTAATATCTCGGGGACATCCGTCCGGTTTCGTTAGCGAGAAGAAGGGAGGAGCCACGGAGCCACGTGCGGCTGCTCCGAAAAGGGATCGTTCGGTTAGTTCGGAACGATCAAGGGAGGCCCCAAAATCTAAGAAGGGCAAGGATGTGATTGAAGCTACTCGGTCACCAATCCTTACCATCTTCGGGGGACTAGAGCCCGAATCACTCCGAGTCCGAAAACAAAATCCAAATTTGTTGGAACCGGAGAGACGCGAAAGCGGAAGAAGTTGAATGGTGAAGATTCTATCACCTTTAGCGAGGAAGACGAAAGAGATGTTTGTTTACCTCATGATGATGCTATAGTCATCAAGGTAGAGATTGCACGACGGGAAGTGCATAGAGTTTTGATTGATACGAGTGCAGGTGGCCTAATTTCCTACGAAGTGTATCAAAAATTGAAGGTGGATCGGGACTTGATGAAACCTTCATCCACACATCTATATGGTTTTGCGGGGTCATCTGCGGTGGCGGAAGGATCGGTCCGGTTGGATTTATCCATTGGAAGTTTTCCTAAGGAAACAACTGTCCGAATCAATTTTTTGGTGGTTCGGGAAGCTGCCACTTATAATATGATCCTCGGGCGACCATCTTTATCCAAGATAGGTGCTATTGTTTCGACAAAGCACACTGAAGATAAAATTCCCGACTGATATGGGAATTGGTCAAGTCTCCTCGACCGAGAAGATCTCTCGGCGGTGTTATGTTGCCTATTTAAAAGACAAGGAGGGCCCGAGGAAGGTAAGCTGCCCTCCCCATAGAAATTCGAGATGATCGGGAAGAGACGAGAGATGCAAAGACCCGAACCGGTGGAGAAGCTGGAACAAATCCAGTTGTGTACCGAGGATGAGAAAAAGATTACTTATATCGGGTGCGAGCAGTTTGGAAGAATTTAAAGATGATTTGAAGTTTTTCTTCAGCGAGAATAAAGATGTATTTGCATGGTCTGCTGAGGACATGCCCGAATCGATCGGGCCATTGCAAAGCACAAACTCCGGATAGACCCTAAGGCGAAACCGGTGATACGAAAAGAAGAAATTTCTCCATTGAAAAGTATGAAGCCGTTCGAAGCGAAGTTGAAAAACTTAAGAATTCTGGTTTCATAGAACCAATTGAGTGCCCAACTTGGTTGGCCAACGTGGTAATGGTAAAAAAGGCGAATGAGAAGTGGAGGACATGTACGGACTACACAGATCTCAACAAAGCTTGTCCAAAAGATTGCTACCCGTTGCCTCGGATTGACCTCTTGATAGATGCGATTGCGGGATATGAAACTTTAAGTTTCATGGATGCCTACTCGAGGTATAATCGGATCCTTATGAATAAGGAGGATGAGAAGTATACGGCTTTCATGACTGATCGTGAGAGCTATTATTACAAGGTCATGCCTTTTGGCTCGAAGAATGCGGGAGCAACATATCGAGAGGGCCGTCAACAAGATTTTCAAAGAGCTGATAGGAAAGAATGTTGAAGCTTATGTTGACGACATGCTAGTGAAAAGCTTTACAAAAGCAAATCATATTGCAGATTTGGTGAGGTATTCTCGATCTTTGCGGAAACATCAAATGAAGCTAAACCCGAGAAAAATGTGCCTTTGGAGTCTCCTCGGGCAAATTTTTGGGCTTCATGGTATCACGAGAGGGGAATTGAGGCTAATCTGCCAAAAATACAAGCTACGATTGATATGGAGGCTCCCAAAACCGTTCGGGATGTACGGTGTTTAACGGGGAGAGTTCTTTGCTTTAAATCGATTCATCTCCAAGTCCGGAGAAAAATGTTTGCCTTTCTTCAAGGCACTTAAAGACTCGAAGGGCGATAAGGAAGCAAAGTGGGCTGAAGAGTGCCGAGAAAGCTTTTGAGGAATTAAAAGAAGCACTTGGACAACCACCGATCCTGTCCGGACCCGGAGAAGGGGGAAATATTACAGCTATATCTAGTGACGTCCCTTTCGGCGGTCGGTGCGGTACTTGTTCGGGAAAAAGATAAAAAACGGTGGCCGATTTACTATGTAAGCCACGTGTTGCTAGATGCGGAGACAAGATATTCACAGATTGAGAAGCAAGCTCGGCTCTCATGATGGCCGCCGGGAAGCTAAGGCCATATTTTCGAGCTCATCCAATTGAGGTATTTACAACTTTTCCTCTTAGTAAAGTTCTTAACAAACCTGATTTGTCTGCGAAGGATGGTGTCTGGTCGGTTGAACTCGGCGAGTTCCAAGTGAGCTTTAAGCCCGAACTGCAATCAAGGCTCGGGCATTAGCCGACTTTGTAGTAGAAACTCTTTGCACCGGTGGAACCCACCATTGAGGATCCCATTATACCAACCACTTGGGAGGTATATGTGGATGGTTCGAGTAATAAAGATGGAGCGGGAGCTGGAATTCTATTAAAAAGTCCAGTGGGATTTATTATTCGATATGCTTTGAGATTCGCATTTGACGCAAGTAATAACGAAGCGAGAATATGAGGCTACGATAGCGGGACTTTGGTTGTCAAAAGCATTATCTATTGCAGATGTTACTATTTATAGTGACTCTCAACTTATAGTCAACCAAGTCCGGGGGGAGTATGGTATTAAAGAACCACGCTTGCGAAAATATCAAGAGATAGTGCGGGCATTTCAAAACCAATTTCGAATTTGAAGATATCTCGGATTTCGAGGAATGAAAATTCGGTGGCGAGATGAGCTATCCCGACTAGCCAATGCCAAGGAAAAGAATCTAGACCCTTCGGTCTACATTGAAGAGATAACTTTTCCAAGTTATCATGAGAAAGAAATTTCTTATATTGAAGCGAACGTTGCTTTGGATGGATCCAATAATCGAGTATCTAAGGGATGACAAATTACCTAAGGATCCGGTAGAGGCAAGGTTGATCAAGATTCGATCAGCTAGATTTGTCATTCAGAATGGGAGACTATACAAAAGATCTTATCTTGGACCCCTTATGAGATGTATAGGCCCCGAAGGAGCAAAATCAGCTTTGGTGAGGTTCATGAAGGAATTTGTGGAGCTCACATGGGTGGACGAGCCACGGCTCACAAAATTACGAGACTTGGGTTATATTGGCCTAAGGTCCAAGAGGCTGCTATGGAATACGTTCGTCGATGTGGTAACTGTCAAATTCATGCTACGATGTCGAAGCGCCCGGCGGAAACTATGACTTCAATTCTAAATCCCATTCCCTTTGCAATGTGGGGAATTGATATCATGGGCAAATTCACCAAGGCATCGGGCGGACGGGAATATCGATAGTAGCAATTGATTACTTCACAAAATGGGTAGAAGCCGATTGCCTGCGGCAATTCTTGAGAAAAAAAGTGGAGAAATTTGTGCTTGAATCAATCATATATCGCTTTGGGATTCCAAAGATTATTGTCATTGACCATGATACTCGGTTCGAATGTCCACAATTTGAGCAATTACGTGGAACATATATGATCGAGCATCGTATGTCCTCGGTGGCATACCCCCAAAGCAATGGACAGGTAGAGGTTACTAACCGAACACTCTGGAAGGAATAAAGAGAAGACTCGAAGTCGACAAAGCTTCTTGGGTCGAAGAACTTCATAATGTCTTGTGGGCTTATAGAACTACGGTTCGAACACCCACAGGAGAAACTCCATTCAGGTTGGCATATGGATCCGAAGCATTGGCACCGGTGGAGATAATGGCGGGGACATTACGGGATCGTGAGTTCGAGGAAAAAGCAAATGAACAAGGGCTGCTTGATAGTCTTGAGTTGTTGGACGAAGTTCGGGCAAAGGCAATAGCACGTACTCAACATTATCAAAGAAGGATAGCGTCTCATTATAATACTCGAGTGAAGAATCGTCGATACTTAGCCGGAGATTTGGTGTTGAGAAACACCCTAGCTTCCGACCCGCGTCACCAAAGAAAATTAGACCCTTCCACCGGGAAGGACCTTATATGGTTGTGAAACCGGTCGGTTCGAGGAGCTTACGGGCTGAAGAACATCAACACCCGAAAAGAGTTGGATCGTTCGTGGAATGCTAGGCATCTCAAAAAGTTTTATCCTTGAGGATGATTTCAATTTTGTTCGCGATATAATCATTTTCAACTCAATCAATGCAATTTTTGGCTTTCAACAAACTATCTTTTGATTGGGGGGCATCATACACCACATTCAAGAATAAGATCCAACTATAAGGCATCGGATGAAAATTCGTGTGGGTCCTTCAACACTTATGGAAATTGACTTTCTTAAGTCGAGGCATCGGATGAAAATCCGAGTGAGTTCCTTTTGCAAGGCGTCGGTTTAAAACCCGAGTAAGTTCCTTCGACTTATTGACTTTTTTTTTGAATTATCCTTAAGTAAAGGCATCGGTTTAAAACCACGGGTGAGTTCCTTCTCGGACTTATTGTATTTCTCCGGAAATCCTTAGGTAAAGGCATCGGTTTAAAACCCGAGTGAGTTCCTTCTCAGACTTATTGTATTTCTCCAGAAATCCTTAAGTAAAGGCATCGGTTTAAAACCCGAGTGAGTTCCTTCTCAGACTTATTGTATTTCTTCGGAAAACCTTAATTAAAGGCATTGTTTCAAACAACTAAGACCTAATGCAACAGCGATTCAAGTGGCTAGCAAAGTTCAAGATAAAGTTAATTTCTTATTTCTTCAAAAGATCCAAAGAGGCTAGTATCAAAACAATTACAAGAGCTGGATACAATCTTCGGTCAAAAAGAAAGTCATCATAGGTGATTGTTGAGAAGTTATACAAGATCAACGCGACTTTGCTAGAACAAACATATGAGTCAACCATTGGTGGGGATTCAAGGAAAAGAAGAGAAGAAATGAGGATTACAAAAATATTTCGGTATGCATAAAATCCTCCGCAATTTCATACTCTTTGTCCGGGAGAAGCATGGTCCTCGACCAAACTCTCATTCGGGACAAGCTCGTCATAATTGACTTCTTCCGGGGGAGAATAAACGGGAGAATCTTCCAGGATAATGCATAATATCTGGATCGGAAGGTGGAGGATCAATCTTATCCTTGGTCCGGTCGGGAGGAGGAATACCCGGGTCGGTAAATACTTCGGGATGGCAAACAACCTTTGTAGGGAGTCGTATCAAAATGAGGATCCTTCCTTAATATTGATTCCCATACTTTGTTCTCACCATCCCGATGCGCTTTGCAAGTTATAAGCATTCAGCATATCAACAAAAGGCTTACTTGTGTAAATACTTGAAGACGCGAGGCTCTGCGAACATCGGTTGGAAGGGATTCGGGCAAAGGAACGACAACTTGCCTTTCGGGTAACGTTTCGGATCCTTTGGCTCCCGACTTTCCAGCTGTTCGCTCCGATCGCCGGATCTTCTCCCCGGCATCATCTAAGTCCGACCGAAGACGACCAATCATCGAATTTTTTTCTCCTGCCACCCTCCCAAGCTAGATTCCGAAGGCGAGCAATCTCAACATCTTTAGCTTCGGAGATTTCCCGAAGCCTAGAAACTTCATTGCTCAATCTCTGAGCCTAATGCTTGCTTCCACTTGGTTGTGGAAGTTACCAGCAAGACTCCTGCAAACAACTTCCGAGTTAACGAGGAGCGAGAAAAGTAATTTTTCAGAATCGGAGGATAATGAAGAAAGACTTACATCACCGGTGACTTCGTAAAGACTTCATCTGGAAGTTTGGAAAGAAGCTGCGCTCTCGGAAGTCATTCGAGCAGCGGTACTCCATTCCAACGCTCTGTCAAACTCGTTTGACACTAATTCGAGCGAAGGATGAGAAGGATGAGCTACACCAAGAGAAGGATGAGCTGCATCACTTGTCACCCGACGGCGCTTCCTAGTGGCAAAATCCTCCAACTCGGAAGGAGAGGAGGAGGATGCCAAACAAGCCATGGGTTGGAAATAGGAGCAGCACCTGCTGGGGACCACACCTTCATCGAGACGCCAACATAGTTGCCTCGGATGCCCGAAGAGTCTCTTTCGGGGGTGCACCAACGATCTCACCCGGCGGGGCGTCGGCGGCACCATCGGCAGCGGGTGATCAAGATCTTCTGGGAAAGACTAGCGATCACTTCGGGCAAAGGAGGCGCGAGGACGACATCAATAGATGCTGTGGGAATCGGCTTGAAGATTCACCGGCGAGCGGTCGCCTTACGCTTGGAGGATTCACTAGCTGAAACCACCGCACTGGCCCCAACCACCACCGACGGACGATTTTCTTGCAAGATTTTGCTCCGATAAAGTTCGGGTTGATCTTGGGAGCCACTATGCAAACAAACAAGCCGTATCGATTACATAAATAAACGACAACAACAAGAGGGAAAACCCTAGTTTTTTATTACTTCCAACAAACCCAAATAACTAAACCCCAAGTATAACTACTATGCAGTTTACTTAGGGGGGAAGTGGGGAAAGAGATGAGTAATCAAGAAACTCACTTGTTCGAGAAGTTGATAGAGCTATTGTTGGAGTACGAGGAATACGGAAGCGAGGCCGAAGGACGAAAGGTCGCTTTAACACTTTAGCAAATCTAACTTGCGAGAAGACGGGATAGATGGAGAGTACCCACGAAGGCTTTAAATAGCCTCGGGTATTAAGACGACGGTTGAAGGCTAAGGACAACCGACGACCTAGATCGAAATGACGCTTGAAATCCGCGAGAAAGCAAGATCAACGGTCGGAGGGGTGCCACATGGAAACATGTGGAAGCGAGCACCTGATGTGAGAGATACCTCCAATCGTCGCACCGCCATTAAAATAATGGATGTATTTCCGATTCATTGGAAACAATGAATGGTATACAAAGGCAAGAAAACGTTTGAACTTCGCGAGAAGGGAAACGTGCGGACTTTGCAATAAATGAAGTAGTGGAGAAGATTAATGCATCTTCCCGAAACGCATCTTCACAATATTTCTACAAGATTATTATTTGGCGAGGAATGTAAAGTTAAGTGATGAGTTTTATCATTAATACTTTGATATTCAAGGCAAGATTTCGGCAGGAGACGGGGAAATATAAAGGCCAACATGAGAAAGAAATGTTTATTCATTAAATAGAGGGTAAATCTGTACAAAAAGATAACTCCCTAAGCCTTTTCTTCATTGTTGCCCGAGGGACCCTGTCGGGAGGACTTTTCTCAGGATCATGAGAAGAGCCTTCCTCAAGAATGGCATCGGTTGAGTCCTCTACAGCAGCAACTTGAGACTCGGCTTGTGATTTCTCCTCTGGAAGTGCCGGCTCGTCGGCCGGGTATGCCTCATATTGAGGGTCGGCTGGAAAAGGATCATCTTCTTCCCGAGGCCCGGTCCGGAGATCCATACCAACTTTCCCGAAGACCTCTTTGTGGCACACCTCACGAAAAGGAGCAGTGTCGAAGGCAGGGATTGATCCGAGGATTCGCTCCCAAATGTCGTTCTGCCCCAAGCGATAAGCTTGAAGGTTGTAGATACCTAGCAGCTCGGAGAAAGGTACGCTGTTCAGGTATTTCCGAAGCTCTGACTTTATATGCTCGGGCTTGCTAGGGATCGCCAACTTCAAATGTTCTTCGAGCTCCCTACTTTTGAATTCAAGCGTGTCACCAAACAACGTGGCAACTGCTTTTTGCTTCTGGCCTCGCGCTCGGCGGCGGCACGAATCTTTGACACTTCGAGGGGCCTCCTTGAGGGAGATCACTTCTTCCTCATGCTTTTCTGCAGCTCCACGGCAGCTGCGATCCAGGCTGGTCTATTTCAGAATTGGCTTTCGCCAAATTCTCTTCACGGAGTTTGCGGCAAGGAGCTGGTGCGACCAACCCGGCTCAATGCTTCCATGTGTTGATAAAAGCTCAACACATCATTCCTGGGAAGGCGGAAAATATCAGAAGAAGTCATAAGAAATTATGAAAAAAATAAGTAAGCAAGAAGACCGGTACCTTGTAGATTGACTAACAAGGGAGGTGTCATCCAAGGCTTCAAATTCCTGGCAATCAGAAGGAGCAAGACTAAGGGAGCTCCATTCTGCAGCTTTCTCGGGATCCCGAGTCACCCTGTCGGTCAGCTTCAGGGTCCACTGGGGGATGAAGACCTCCTCACCATCCGTTGAAGCTTTGGATTTTTTATTGGAGGGAGCATCAATTGTGTCATGCCTCCTCTTGGTTCGGGCGGAGGAAGAGACATTAGACCTCTCCACCATCAGTTTCTTCCCTTTACCCGAAGCATCAGCCACAGGCCTGATATTCCTGATACCCCTATAAGAGGGGTCGGGAGAGGGAATAGAAGCCTCTTGATCTACAGTCAAGGCTCTGGGCGATCGTTGCTCGGCTGTCACAACGGCCCTAGCGGCCTTCACCCGCGAGCTTTCGGGGTTCATTCTTGGAGGCACTTGCAAAGAAGAAGGACAAGAGTCGAAATTAAAAACATATCACTTCAGTCAAATTAAAGGATGGTGGTTAGAAGCTCACAATGAGCCAAGCCCCAGTACTGAAGGATGGAGTTATACTCCACTTCAAGTCCATGTATCTCTTGATACCATGGAATGGATTTGATCTTCCTGACGGCCGCCTTGTCTTCTCTGGATAAGGGAAGGCCTCGGTTATTCTCGGAAGAAGAAGTACACCTCCTCCAGGTGGTTGGGAAGTTAAGATCTGATGGAGGCGCTCGACAGAAAAAGTATCGTTCGCACCATCTTTTGTGGTTAGAAGGGCAAGTTCCTTTGACAAGGATGCTGCCCCTCCAATCGAGTTCAGCCTTATTGCGTTTGGACAGAAAAACCCATCCGCGAGGATGGGAGATAGAAAGAACATGAAAATGTACAAAGAGAGAAAGAGATGGCGTAATGCCAAGTTCAAAACACAAACCCAAGAAGCCGACGATGAGACGCCGGCTATTGGGGAGGAGCATTCCGGGACAAATGTTCCAATGATTCGAAGCTGCGGAGAACAAAGGATTAGAAAAGGGAAAGCGAACCCCGCTTTCCGGTGCATCTATATACGAGAAAATTCACCCGAAAGGGTTGAATCAACCCTCTCATCAGGGTGGGGAGCCCTAACCTGATATGAGGAAGGAAAATCAAAATCTTGGACAGTTGAAAGAAGGGTTTCCTCATTATAAATGGAGGGAACAGGCCAGGTCCACCATCGGACCCGGAAGTTTGAGGCTGCCTAGAAGACTCGACAATCTTGGAAGATCCGGACTCGAGAAGGACGGGGAGAAGTTTCGGTTTTTCTTTCTAAACCTTTTGAGAAACTTCAGCGAACTCGCGCGGAGGACGATTAGGGTTTTGTTATCACTATCCGATTGTTCGGGAGCAGGAGACGCAAAAGCCTCACTTGCTATTACCAACACTTTGGGTACCGGAGAAGCCCTATCGTCCGCCATTACTTGTTTGATAAACTACAAAAAGAAAAAGACCGGTAAACTTACTGATTCGAGTGAGGCGGAAGCTTGAGAGCAAGAAGGTGCGAAGCGAACAACAAAGGTTCAAATTCCAGACGGGAAGAATGAAACCTACGAAGACAACGAACCGCTTTTAAAACTCCCGCACGAGTGTTCGGGAATCGAACGATCGAGATTGATTCAAAATCGGCGATCAAGATTGAAAGACGTTTTGAAAGTTTGAACTCACGAATCCGAAATAGGCGTTCGGAAACCGTCGCTTGGATGACGTGAGCCACGACGAATCAAGCGCAAGGAGATATGTGGCCTTACACTCACAACGCTCGAGGAAAAGTGACCACCGCATTAAATGTGATATGACATTTAATGAAGCACGCAGAGATTATCACTGACAGCAGACCCAGATTAAAAACCAAGCCCTCGGGATCGACCGAACGCTTGGTTAGGGGGGCTCGTGATATGGAGAGATTATGATCGGACCGGGTTCATACCTGGTCCGACCCTCGACCCCGGTCGAGACGGAGAGATCCGACTGCTCCCCGAGCGAACCGGATCCGGAAGATGGCTTCTTGAAGAAGAAAGCTTATTCGGCTGCAAGCGCGCCCTAATCCTACTTATGGATTAGGGTAATCACCCTAATAATGGCAGACTCGAATTGACGGCTGCGGATAATCATTATCGAAGGGATAATCATCACATAACCTAAAGGTTATTTCAGGAGTCCTCTACTAGTCCAAACTAGTAGAAGTCCATTGCTCAACGGATCTAGCTGTTAAGATCCAACGACTACCCGAAGAAGGCTCAAGTGCATCCAACGAAGGAGATTCGAAGGTACACTCTATATAAACCTCACTACCATACAAGGTGAGGGGATCGAAAAGAATACTATCTGAGACTTAGGTTCAGATACATACTGATAGACCTAAACTATCAGCGATCTGCTATCTAGATCACCTTTCCCAGTTCTTCATTCCTTAAGCTCTGCGCTTCTAGCAGAGCCGTTTGTGATTAAGTTCATCAATTGACTTAGCCTTCGGAGGTGGACTCCCGACCCCAGCGGTCGGGCCACATCTGACGCTTTCGTTTTGCAGGATATCACGAGGAGATCTAAGGGCTGAGCAGATTTTGGACGCATCAACCCTATATTCCGTTCTTTGGTTTTAGCTTTGTTATTTTTCCCCAGTTGAAAGGAATACCAAATCTTGTGTAGCTCTTACCATTGTATGGTCTTTGCGTTGTTGTGGTTGTATGTGTTATGAATTTAATATTGGCTTGGCCAAGCAGCCATTAGGGGTGATGTTAAGGCAAATGCATCGCTTCTATATGTTTGAAATGAACAACCATTGGCTGTGAAAAGGGTCTGGAGTCTACATGACATGAGAGTGTTTCTCCAGGAAGTAGATTTTATGGTAACTGGAGAGAGAGAGAGAGGGCGTCGGTCGCCGGGGAGGGGCTGTAGTGATTGCCGGCAAGGTGGGTTTCCGAAGAGTAAGGGAAAAAGATGGGCTAGGGTTGGTTAGAGCAATTTTACATACAGATATTTTTGTCTTTATGCACACAAGAAGGTATATTCGTATTTTCCAATCGTTATTTGACGGTCAAAAAGCTTGACTGTCAAGAACAGTAACTTGGAATATTGGGTTATGCCTTGGGGGGAGGGGGGCGCTGTATAATTTTTTGCATATAAGGTTTTTTTTTTCTTCTTTCTTTCTTTCCAATCAAAAGCCCTTATATAATTTAAATATACAGTAGAATTCGGCCATTGATCCCAAGGAGATTCAGACCCTTAACCTCATATTGTGCGACTCATATTTACATCTTTTATCGTAAATAAAGAGAACTTCTATCACACAAGCATAACATTGATCCCCCATAACTATTCTTAAGGTAAAACACCAACCCAGTAACTAATGAGACAAAACAACTTTATTTGACTCATTTTATTTACTTATCATAAAGTTTAGGGCAAATTACATACAAACTTCCTAGATCTATAATCAATTATATTTATTATCACTAAAAAAAAATCAATTAAAAATACCTGCTTATTGTTTAGTAAAGCAAAATTATGATAGCAACAATGAGAAGGTATTTATAATTGATTTCTTTTTAGGGATAGTAGATATAATTATTTACAAATTCAAGGAGTTTGTGTAATTTGTGCTAAATTATACCGAGGAATTCAAAAAGACAGCCTTAAAATCTACTATAGTACAAAAAATCATGAAATGTTTGATATGTAGACTATGAGAGAATAGTATAGAAGGGATTAAGATTAATGGTTTTTTTTGGTCAACAGAAATTAATTATACAAGAGGCAAGCAGCCAACTCCAACGACCAGGGGTGATTCCTATTTGAAGGAAAGAAAGCAAAAAGACTCCATCATCAAGAAGCTTTGTCCCATTAAATGGGTTGGCTATATAGAATATTGCCTCCAATTAGATTTCTTTGAAGCCATGGTAGATACAAGGCTTAAGCTATGCATATCTTTTTCTTTTGGGAACATAGGCACCTTTTATATATAGGGAAATTGGGTAAGGATTGAACTCACAATCTCTCCACTGAGAGGTGAGATTATCAACCACTCCACCATCCTTCCTTTGTAGCTATGCATATCTTTTTTCGCCACTTCTTTTAAAGTTGTCTTAAGTCTTCTAACTCGTTCAATCTGGATTATATCATTTAAAGAGAGAAGAAACTCATTTTATAATGTGATTAGAAGGGCATATTGAAATTTCTTTCCTCCTACTTCCAGCTTATAGAGACTCTACCTCAAGTTTAAAGCAGTTAAAAAGAATGATATGAAGGCAAAGTAAACAGTCATCATCGGAGAAGCTATGGGAATGAGAAGACCAAGAAGCTGTTCAATCAACGAAGAAGCAATAAATAAGCCATGTATGGGGGGGGGGGGGGGGTGCTGATAAGTTTAGTGAGTATCATGTCAAAAGAAAGGAAATTTTCAGGTTTCTCTTACTGCTTGTACATTGCAGTACCAACTAGAAAGTTCCAGCTTGTGAAATCGTCCCTCTCCTTGATTGATGAGTGATGAGATCATGAGGGCAGAAGCCTAGTCAGGCTGGGCGGTGGTTATCAGAAACTTTTTTCTGTTATATTCTTGGCAAAGAGGTTCCCAGTCATTCACATTCAAGAACAACAACAAATAAACAGAACTGTAATTTCAAAATTGCTGCATCAGGATGTGTGAGAGTAATCAAGTTCTGCCTGAAGACAGATATGGTTTTACAGTACTTATACTTCCCAGGATTCTGATAAATATTGATAGATTGTTATTATTATTAACTTTTTTTTTTTTTTTTTTTTTTTTACAATTAATACTACCAGAGATAATTACAAGATATTAATCCAATTTCGAAGGACGGCTTGCTTTCAGGAACAATGAAACTTAACACATGACACCTAACTGCTTACCTTCAACCTGAAAATTCTTCTTCATTTTCATCAACCTGTATTTTATGTCTCAAAGAGTTGGCCTTGTTACGAAATAACTGCTAATGCAATTTCTGGCACACTGGAAGCTTCATTACATCAAAGGGGGTGTTTCTTGTCTTGCACTGAATAGAACTGACATTATGCTTTAAACTGCTGCAGAAGATTCACCAAACATTGGGCTGTCATAGCTCCATATATGTTTCATCTCATGCCTCAACAAGCCCAGTGTCACAACAGTCCCTGAATGATGAACTCATTAAAAACAGTTAGTAGCGTTAGTAGCTGTGCATCTTCTCATGAGCAGACTTTATTATGCAAGTCTTCAGAACCATATATTCCATTACCTAGTGTACATGGGACGAGGTAGAGAAGTGCCGGTTGACCTTTCCCATCCATTAAATATAAACCAAGATATGTGAGGAAAAGACCTGCAATAGGGAAAGTTTAATTTCTTGTCTACGATAGACACTCTGGATGCATGAACATTTTATTCAAAAGTGTAGTGATGGCAACAATGGCCACAAAATGAGACTGCCTCAGCTAAAACAATAGGGAAGAAAATACAACTTATCAATGATGGAGACCATTTTTTTCTTTTTCCCCAGATACTCTCATCAGTCACCAAAGTTTCCCATTTTAGGTATATTTGTTATTTTAGTGAAATAACTGCATGGTTGCTCACTTGGCAACTTGTCATGTGGATCGTGTGGGGCACATTATAATCTATATAATCAAGAAACTGAAAAATTTCCAAGACTTTCCATTCTTTTATTAAGTTGGGCCTGTAGGGAAAATGGATGATGCTATTAGAACCAACACTATTTTGGATTTCATTCCACTTTATGCTGCTGAAAGTCCATCTTTCACATTATCTGTCTCTTCTTCGGTCCTTAATATTGTTGCTTTGATGTGAACCTATAACTTCAATTTAGAGTGGCCCCTTGGTGTAAACTGAATTTTGAGGCTGATAGTTCATCTGTTGCTTCTTCAGAACCTATGCTACATGACGCCATCAGGGATCTAATTTTTGAAATCGCCTTTCCTTCAACTTCCTGATTGGCAACCTACCTCAGCCTCTCTTCTGAATGACCCCCTTTTTGAAGCACGCTTAAATGATAATTTGACGGCCATGGCATTTATACCTGTTGAGTCACTGTATAAGATTTTCATTCTTACTATCTTCATTCAAAGGCACGCTTAAATGATGATTTGGTGGCCACGGCATTTATATTTGTTGAGTCGCCATATAAGATTTTCATTCTTACTATCTTCATTCAAAGGGAAGGAAAATTTAACTTGTGGCTCACCATTTGGACTTTGTGTCAAATTTCCTTTTTTGTCTTGACCAATGTTTTGTGGTGTTTCTTCAGTTTCTCACTAATTTGGCTCCTATCCTGCCATGCATGTTGTTTTTCTAATGGTTTGATAAATTGATTGTCACTCCAAAAACAAAAACATATTGATACATATCCAGCACCGAATTGAATTACTTTCCATTGGAATCAAGTGAATCAATCTATTGTTGATAGATATAGGTGTTGGGCCTTTTATCCCTACAGTTTATTTGATAATGGGCCTATTCTATGGGCCTTAAACATGAATACTAAACTTGAGTATGGAAATATCTCCCAACTGCTAATACTTGTTACCCTGCCATCTCCCTACAACAACAACAACAACAAATAGATATTGTTTTCTGGTCTCAGTCCTAGTGAAGCTACATCAAATAGTTAATCAACTTTTTAGAAAGAGAATTTTACCTTTCAGTCCCTTAGATTGAGGCTAAACTAGTGTGTGGTCCCTTTTAGCCCATAAATTACATTTGGGTCTGCTCAAACTAACACCATTCCAAGGGTGTTAACATTGAAGGGGAAATGACCATAATACCCTCTACTAAAATAAAAAGAAATGAAATTACTAGTATACCCTTACTTGTACCATTGAAATTACAATTCTAACCCCATACCCTATTCTTAGAGAACCATCCAAGTGAGTGAAGGGGGAAGGAAATCACCCACCACCACCCCACTGCAAGAAACCTCCCACCCCCAAAAAAAAAAAAAAAAAAAAAAAAAAAGGGAAGAAGAAGAAGAAGAAAGGAAAAACTACATGCTACCCCTTCTTCCTCAATCAATCTTCCTTCTTCCCTCACCCTTCAACAGTCATTCTCCCATCACTGGCAAGGACTGCTGTGAATCCCCACCCCCAGCCGCTATGAAACTTTATGGATTTTCTAGAATATTTTTCATCTCTCTCATTCTCTTTGCATTCATGCCATCTCACCTATTGGTAATCTTTCTTCTTCTTCTCCTTAGATTGAAGCTGTGTTTGATTCATGCCATCACCGGCAGGGTATCCTTCCACCTTTTTGTGGTTAGAGACCTCATTTACTAGAGGGAGCCATGACGACGCCGTGACCCACCAATTACCTAGGAAATCAAAAGGTTTTTCCACCATAGCGTTGCAAACTATTTGAAACCTCGACTAATCTCTCTTGATTGTGGGTTAAGGAAAATTTCTCATCTTGATTGTGCTGAAGGGGCTCATTCAAAAACAAATCTATAGAGCATGAATCGGGAGTTAGGAAGAAGAAGGGGGAGTGGCATTATCCCCTGAGGAAATCTGATTCAGTGAACTAGTTCAACCCCTTTTGGACAAGCAAAAACACTTGGTTATCAGAAGCTGATACATACAAATACATTAGAAGCAAAAACCTAAGATTTTAAGATTCTACTATTCTAGAGGACTCAAGCAGAACTGAGAAAATGCTCCGAATTTTCAAATCACTTGAAAGCAAAAACCCTAGTAAGGGTTAAGAGCCCAGCAAAGTTTTTAGCTCAACAAATAGGGCGAGGTAGTTCATAGGAAAGGTGGTTAGGTTGTGTTGTTCAGAGGTTTTCCAGCAGAGCCAATGGATTTTTTCCCCCTTTTTTTTTAGTTGGTAGGTTGTTGTAGGTGGTTTTCGACAGTGGGGCGGTGGTGGGTGATTTCTGGCAGGGTGAAGGAAGAAGAAGATTGACAAAAAAAATCCCTTCGCCAACCTGTATGTGTATGGTTATTTGAAAATAGGTATGATTCTCTAAAAATATACATGATATATGTCTTGTATGTTAAATTTATTCCATCACCATACAAGGCATATATCATGTAAAATTTTTAAATTTCATGCATAGGAAAATACATTTTTTCACATCCGCAAATAAATAATCCACTTTGCGAAAAGCTTTTCGATAGCGTGAGTTTGTAGATTGGCTTATGGCGTTCGACATATTTTATTTCTATACCCATCTGTTCTAACATGCATTTTGAAAAAATCATGTTTGAAGAAGAATGGTTACCTCTGAGATGAAAAACTGCAAGATTTGACTAAAAATGCCGCTAGATCCAAGCAATGCATGCATTTGTCGGCAAGAACTATGCAAGACACACAAAAGATGATGAAGATCAACTCAAACAGGCAAAAACCAGAGTTGGAATGAGATTTCTCACTCTGAGGAGATGGGTCAAAATTTTGCTCGTTGCCTCTCTCCGTCTTAAAAAAGGTAAAGCTGGTTGAAATTTAGACTTCTCATGTTGGTTCAATTTTGTTTCGGTCTACACTGAGATAGTGAAATTTCAAAATTTTGCGAAATTTTATACTATGGTAGTATGGTTGTACCTAACACCCAATAGGTAATTTTATTTCATATGTTGCACTGTCCAACTCTTTTTGTTGTTGTGTTACCAATGGCATCTCATTCTGTTCCTAAATCCATTATTGAGGCCTTATCTAATCTTGGCTAGAGGACAGTTAAGGAGGAAGGCCTTAGATAATAATTAGACTTGGGATCTTGTGTTTTTACTGTAAGGTAAGATTGCTTTTGGCTGTCACTGGGTGCTTGTTGTGAAGTTGAACCTTGATGGCTCCCTAGCTTGGTTGAAAAGGGGTATACCCAAGTCCAGAGTTTAAAGTATCGGCCAATACATATCGGCATTGCAGGCTTGCAATATGATACAGGCCGATAAGTCTCTAGAAATTTATTTTTCCTAAGTGTTTCCTACGTCTCTCAATGTGTTTGCTGCTACATTGACGATATGAGACAATTAGGACATCTCTTTTTAAAGAAATCAACTTAATATAAATGCAAACAAAGTGATATATGTTGATATGGTACCAGACAATATGGTTTGAAACGATACGACACTGCAAGACGTACCGTTATTATTTTCCTTAAAAGATTAAATTTATTTAAAGATACGTATTGACAATATTGCATGTATCAAAGTGATACATGTCGATACAATCAGTATGTATCTAACTACATCTAAAGAGGGGAAAGAAAGGGTTTCTTCAGGCATGAGTTGCAAGAGGGCAAAGAAGGGTTTCTCGTTTCACATTTTTTGCTCAATCCTCTTCCACTGTTTTTGCATTTAAACCTCTGTATCCAGTCTCTGGCTCATATCTATCTCAAGGTCAAGCCCAGGTCTGATCCTCTTCCTTTGCTCTTTGTTGTTCCTTCGCGATTTGATACAGAGTGAACATTAATGAAGCCATTCTCTCTTTTCTATGACTGCTATTGCTCTGTTCTGGAGTTTGTGAGTGGTAAAATTGAATCAAGTGTGGTGTGTGTGGTCGGTAGAGTACTCTGCTGTTTAGCTGGGATGTTGGGGGCTTAAGAATAAGTAAGAGGATTGGAATTAAAACTGAAGCTTGAAAGGTTCCTTAAAGTGAAAAAAGAGAAAATTTAGGAAGCAAAGTATGGTTGATGGGCAGAAGACTTCAACTGGGAGATAGAACCTACAGTTCAAAGAAGGCTGAAGTCCATTTCAGCAAGGAAAGCTAAGGTGCTGGTGGGTTAATTCAGTTTAGCCAAGTGCAGAGGAAAGCCAATATTGCTGCTAATTGGATGTCAAAGACACCTGCAATAGTGGGTAACACTTTGATCTTCTACCCTGGACCCCCTTCGGGGGTTGGATGAGGTCTTGCGGGCAGAGTTTACTGGATGTCCAGTTGATATAGTGTAGTTTTTTTTTTCCTTTGGGTCTATGGAGCCGTTTATGTACCCAAAAAAAAAAAGTGTGCCTACTAATTAAGCTCAGTAGTTCACTATCAAGCCTTACAGACTAAAGTTCAATCTCTGCAAATTGGACATGGGTTTCTTGGAAGAATATGGGTATCTCATGGCCATGTTGATCTTGGAATTCCCCTTTTCTGGTGATGTTTTTATCAACAAAAGCTGCTCTTAATCATGTAATGAGTAGCAGGGTATTTGTGGTTTACACACAAGCAGTTGCTCCTACTTGCACACATAGCTTATTTGCTTGGAAAGTACACCTCTTTCTCAAACTGTTCCTCTGAATCTCTCAGAAGATTATAGAGTTAGATCACAGCAAAAGATTCGTTTCATGAATAAAATCTGATCCTAAGAGGTATTATGTCTCCTTGGTGTTTTCAAAATACACATGTTTAAGTAATAGGCGTATGATAAAATGATTATTTATTAGCTATTTCTGTAGCTTTTTTTTTAGATTAGACTATTTCCATATGTAATTTGATAATTTCCATTCCATTCTGCACCCATCGCGTATCTGAGATATGATACATTACAAACCAAAACGTCTTACAATCACCTGACCGATACATAACTGATACGTGATACTTCGAACATTGCTCAAGTCTATAGGGTTGACCAACTGGACAATTCTTCTCGTGCTGGGAAGCTTGCTTCTATTCAGGTTTTGATACCATTGGCTAGTTCACATCATTTGCAGGTTTATGAGCTGGATGTGAAGAATGCTTCTCTTTATGGTGACCCTGAATAAAGTGGTGTATATGGAATAACCTCCTAGGCTGGTTGCTCAGGGGGAATGTGGATTAGCTTGAAGGTTGTATGGTATGCAACTACTGTCTAGGTTTTGGTTGGTGAGTTTACTAGCAGTTCTAAAATTTAGGCTGTTATATTGTGAAAATCTGTTTTCTATAAAGAAGGGTAGAAATATTTTGGTGGTGTATATAGATGATATAGTTGTTACAAGAGATGGTGTTGGTGTTAAGACAGTTGAATAAACATTTGCAACAGCAATTTGAAACCAAAGACCGTGGAAAGTTGAAATACACTTTGGGGATTGAAGTTGCTTGGTCAAGCGACGGTATTTGTCCTTCTCAGAAGAAGTACGTTTTCGATTTACTTACAGAAACTGGTAGGATGGGTTTTAAACCATTGAATGCGTCTAATCCAAATTGAACTGTGAGATTGGTGGCTGATGATGATTTATTGAGTGATCCTGAGAAGTTGGTGGGTAAGCTGAATAATCTAACAGTTAAGCAACAAGATGTTGCCTTTCCCACTAGGATAGTGAGTCAGCTTTTGTCCTCTCCAAGGGCACCACACTGGAATGCTGTTATTACTTATTAGAACTTTGCAGTATAAAAGAATGCTCTAAGGCACGGTCTTTTGTATTCTGATGGCTGACCATGGACATACTCATGTTTTTTCCTGATGTAGATTGGGCTGGTCTTCAATTGACAAGAGGTCTATCATTGGTTACAGTATTTCCATTAGGGGGATCTTATATATTGGAAAAGCAAGAACAGACAGAGGTGGCCAGGTTGAGTGCTGAATTTGAGTATCAAGCGATGGCTCATGTTACCTGTGAATTCTTGTGGCTTGATGAGCACATTTATGTGTGAAATCTTAGGGCATAAAGCATGCATTTTACACACTTAGAGTGGAGCTACCTTGGGTTTTATGTTGTTTTTGCAGATTTTATGAATTTTTAGGACTTGAGCGAATATCTGGAGTTTTGGGTATTAAACATGCAAATTTTACACGTCAAGAGATCCGTTCAAATTCTGAAGTGCGAAAGTGGGCCTGATTTGGAGCATGATGAGCTAGAGATACAATTATGGGCCAACTCCAAAATATCTTGTAAAATTAGATTAGGATTTTTATTTTATTTTTCTTTATTGTAATTGAGAATTGTATGGGGCCACAAGTAGTCAAAGACTAGGATTTTCTATTATTTTTAGAAGATTTTATTTTGTTAGATTTTATTTATTTCTCTAATTAGTTTTTTCTCTCTCTTCCCACTTTCTATTATTTTCACTATTTTATTTTATTCTTTTTCCTTAATTAACCCAAAATCGTTTTTGTAAAAGTATATATTTTTTTTCCTTCATTCCTTCTTCCACTCTTTCTCTTTCTTCTCCACCTTCTCTACATGTAACTCAATCTTAAGTTTTATTTTTTTAATTTATTCTTTTTCTCCACTTTCCCTCTTAACGTATTTCTATTTTTTTATTTTATTTTATTTCTCCCCACATTCTCTCTCTCTCTCTCTCTCTCTCTCTCTCTCTCTCTCTTTATTTCTAACGAATTTTGCTCTTTCTTTATTTGTTTTCTTTTTCTATTTTACTCTTTTGTTATTATTATTATTATTATTAGTATTATTATTAGGTATTATTATTTTATTTCTTTGTTTGTAAATTATTACCTCCCTCTTAGGTCTAAGACACACTTGATTTTCTCTTTAGTTTACTTTAGTCTTGCACTTTCTATTCTCTTTAGTTTGCTCTAGGTTTTCTCTAGTTATTTGATTAATTTGTGGGTTCTAGTTTTTTAGATTGAATGTTTAGGAAGATTGAAGTTGTGTAATTTTTCTTTTATGCAAGTGTAATTCCTTTAGTTTTATCAATGTCAAGTTCAAGTTCAAATTCAAGTTTCAAGTTTGAGGATTCGCTTTCTCTCTGGGTCTAAGCAATTGCAGATCTAGTTTATTCTAGATCTGGTTGTTAGGGTTGGTTAAGATTCGAATCGTTTATTCAAGTTTTGTTTGGAAGATGCAAGTAAGTAAGATTCTTCAATAATCTTCTCTCCCCCCTCCATTCCCGCTTCTATCTACCCCTCCAGATTCTTAATTTAGGATTTAAATTTCAGCATTTACTTACTGTTCTCCCTTCCCCTTGGGTCCTTGATCAATGATGCCTACAGTCGTGCCTCTCTTTGGCTAAGGTTTCCATTTTCCTTTTATTGCTTTATTTATTTTTATTGTTTGCATTTTTTTTCCTGTCTTTTATTTATACATTGGTTATGTTTGCTTTATTTTTCGTTTCAATTCGATTGCATTAGATGTATGGATTAGGATTGTTGGTTAGTTTAATTAATTAGTTAACAAAATTTGAATCATTGCACTCTCGCATTGCCATTAAGAAGTTGAATTCTAGGTGGCATATCTCTCTGAGATCAACCATTTAGCTACATGATACTGTGCGCTTGCGGTTATTTTATTTTGCAAACATGGCTGAAGCAGCTCTTAAGTGAGCTTTGTTTTGTTGGGATTGTTTCGATGTGATTGTGTTGTGATAATCAATCAGCTGTCTATATTGCCTCTAATCCTGTGTTCCATGAGAGGACTAAACACATTACAATTAATTGCCATTGTGTTCAAGAGAAGATGCAACAATGGCTTGTTTCTCCTTTGGCAGGGCATCTTGTCATTACATTTTATTTCTTTTTGGTTTGCCTCCTTTGTCTTACTATATTACTGAAGATATAGGGTAGTTCTAATCATGGTTGTCAGAGCATCCACCTAGGCAACTAGGCCCATTTTTGGGTTAAGGTGACCGGGCGTTGCCCTCTCTTGCCTTGCTTCGCCTCGTCGCCCTTGACAACCATGGTTCTAACCATATGGTTGACTCCAGAGTTGCAGCCTTCTCCTTCTTCTCTTCTTTGTGTTCTATTATTCACAAATGGAAACTCATATTCAACTCATTATTCTGGATTCAACCAACCCTATGAGTGATCAATTTGGAAAGCAGGGATAGGAATAGAGGTTGGTAGCTCCTGAAACAATTCAAAAAGGAACCATACAACCTGAACCCAGATACAAGTTATAGACTTTGAATACTATTCACAACAGATGCCGTGACCAAAAAAATCTGAATGAAGCTTCCTGAAAACGAAGAACACACGGCAAAACAGAGTCCATATGATGAGTTCCATATGTATTCCAGATTGTGCGCTCTAGGCCCATCAAGATGTGACTCTAGTTTTCTGCAAATGGATTCTCAAGTTTTCTTGTGTATGAGTTGAAGCTACTAATATGATTATCAGTACATCATCTTGAAATTGGATTCTACAGATGCTTTTTCACAGGGTTTAACTGCTCAAGTAAAGCACGTCAGTATGTTGAAGCTTGTATTAAGTACTGCATGGAACAACAACCTCAGCCTATTCATCCAAAAATAAAACAACCTCAGCCAGGTGAACATGCCATGTTATTTCAACAAAAATGGACATACACAATGCAAGGTAATATCATAATCCTACTTCCTTTAACCAAATCCAGCACAACCATAATTTTTATGACATGGAAGAATAATAGCTATGCCAACGACAAAATGGACACAATAAAGGAAGAAAATTTGATGTAGGAGACGTACCAAATGCATAGCCAATTGTTGCCCAAAGGAAATATCCATTTAACATACCCTTCTTATTTGATCTGTCATATCTGCATTAGTCAATAAAAACAAGAGCATTGACTTAAGAAAGGAGGAAAAACCCTACGGTGATTAGAAAACTTCAGTCACATAGACAAATACTTGTAAGTTTCAATGTTGGCCAATATGAAAAGCTTTTTCTCTTTCAATATGCCATTGGCTATCCCTGTGATTGGGAGATATACACAATTTCTGGATCTCCTTTTCCTGGAAAAACCTGTGACTCTCTTACTTCTCTTCTCTTTTTCTTTTTCTTCTTTGATCTTCCTACTGTTGCTTGGTTTTAGAATTCTAATTTGATCTCTAATCATAAGTTGGCTACTAGTTGCTATTTTTCACCTTCTGGTTTAAGAGTCATCTCAAAGTCCTCTTGTTTGTGGTGAAACCCTAGTTCAAATAAGAAGAACTAGGGTTTTGGTGAAAGTTGGAGTTATATATTGAATCATGTCTGATATCGAGTTACTCTTTTTCTTTTTTCTTTTTTTATCTGCTACTGGTTTCTGTATCGGTCAAGGACTGAAGATGTGACTATTTGAGTTCCCGATCTGCCCCACATATCTTCTTCTTTCAGGGTTTTCTTTTTCAAACTTACTTTGCTGATTCTGCTGATTGTCTTTTACATTCAAGAGGATACTGGGTTGCGATTGTCCATCTAAATGTCTGGTTGCTTGGGGGCCGAATGAGAAAGTTCTCTTAATAGGGTATTAGCTTCTGGTTTCTTCACATTCTACTGGTTTTCTGGTTTTAAACAGTGGTTATCCTGTGATTAGCTGATTTGCTTCTGCGATTTCTGCTTTTCTGTATCGAAATCTGAAAAGATGGTTTCATTGGCATTCTCTATTTCTCCCCTGCCTTGTTCTTGGCAGTGTTGTACCCATCCTTGGTTTCTTTGAGGTCTAGTTCAATTTCCCCTTCCATGGTTTGAGATATTGATCTCGACAGGGATCTCGATCCCTTAAATCGAGATCTCACGAGGTCTCGGTCGAGATCTGGTAAAAAATCCAACCTCAACTTGAGCCAACTCGGGCCCATCGCAGTGGGTAATAGGGCTCAGTTTGGCTGGGACTAGGTATTTTGCCGATTTTAGGCCTTCTGAACATAGTGGTTAGGTTTGTGGCAAACAATTGTACTTAAGAGTTCCAACTTGACCCTAGCTTTCAAACCACAATACGCTGAAGGAGTGAACATGCAGACTTATAAAACATGAAATACACATACATTACTTGATATAAATGAAAATAAAGGTTAAAGTCAAATAATGCATCAAACATATTCAATTGTTCAAAATTTCACACCACAACATCAGTGTACTTATAATTTACACCATGAGATTACAAGAGTAAAATCAATGCGGTAAGTTTGGGAAGAACACTCATCTTGCTTCAAGATTTGATTCAAGATCAATAGATTGTAGATGAGCTAAACACATTGTTGTTGCAACATAAGTAGAGATCCGACCAAGTTTTTCCGGTGAAAAATCTGGCGAAATCACCAAACTAGCAACGAGAAAGAAGCTATGCTGAGATTGTGGTACAAATTTAGACCGAAATGGTCAAAATTTCGACCAAAATATCTGCATTTTCCAAAATCAAACCTACAATATTTCATTTCTTTGCAATGTTTCGGTCGAAATAGATCAAAATTTCGGACCAGTTTCAGTCGATTACTCCTAATAAAATCCTCTATCTCGGTCAAAAGTATCACAAGTTTCGACCTTTATGCTCTGGTTTTGTAGTTTAGGTGTTGACCTTATTTGCTGATTTCTCTTGTATTTGTTGATATCTACCCCATTTCACCCCATTTCCACAACTCCTTTGCCTTCAAAGTCCAAACAACTCTTTTGCTCTCCTTTGCCTTCAAACATCTACTAAGCCACAACAATTATTCATGGCCTAAGCCCAAGCTACAAAGGAAACTCTGAGGTCTAAAGTAATATTAAGGCCTCCATAGGCCCGGGGGCAATGCCTGCCTACCCCCACACCCTCGTGTTTGTTGGCAATAGAATGCGAAGCATGAGCCATACCTAACAGTTCCAAACTTCCCAGTTTTTTATTTTTGTTTTGTTCATGCCTTCGATGAGCCGTCATTTGATCTAGTTGGTCATTGCATTTTGTTGACTTCTTGTATATATAATCATTCTATCAAACAATTCATGTATGCTGATATGATTCTATGCTTGTGCATAATACAATTTGTACTTCTCAAAACTAGTCTATACTTGAATGATAATCATTCTTTCAAACAATTCATGTATGCTGATATGATTCTATGCTTGTACATAATTCAATTTGTACTTCTTGAAACTAGTCATTTGTTAGTATATTTGAATGATAATTTTTCAGTGGTCTTTAGGCAAACTACCAGTTCTATTGTGTTTATTATGCTTTAAATAGGTAGGAGGCAAGAAATTAGATGAAATGGAGGCCATTCAAGCCCCAAAACCAAGGGTTGAAACTATAGCAATCCAATAGTTTTAGAAATCAAAATCAGACGTAAGCTGTAGCTTAGAAGTTAGAACCAGAGGAGAACAAGAGAGATTATACAAAAGAGGGAGGAAAGAGGAGAAGGGGAAGAGATGACTTGCGTATGCAAGGCTCCTCCTCTCCTGCTTACTTTATAGATTAATACTTAGGATTAGTTTAGGATATCTTTCCTAAACTAAAATACAGAAAATAGAAATACAATATTATGAAAAATAGAGAGTTCTCAATTAGAAAACTATCCTACATATGATTTACTTGTTAACCAAGAAAAAAGGAAAAAAAAGAAAAAAGAGGGAATCTATAAAAGGAAAGTAATAGCAGAAATCTTTGCCAATCCAATAACCCCTGACTTCTAACACTCCCCCTTAAGCTGGAGCATATAAATCACCCATGCCCAACTTGCAACACCCGTTCTTGAAAGTAGGTTCAAAGAATGACTTGGTAAGATGTCACCTAGTTGCTCACTTATATGAACAAAGGGAGTAGCAATCTTCTTTTCGAGAACAGAATCTCGAACAAAATGGTAATCAACTTCGATAGGATTGCTAGCAATATAGATTGCAGCTTGATTATCACAAAACATATTCATGGGTTAAGTGATTGGCAGCCCCAACTCAAGAAGGAAGGATTGGATCCATAACAATTCAGCAGCAGTTTGAGCCATGGCTCTATATTCAGCTTCCGCACTTGATCGTGCGATATTAGTTTGTGTTGGGAAATGCCATGTCAGCATTTGCCACATCAGCCTCTATTGGTTTTGATGATAATAAGCATGAATTACAAATGGCTATATTGAGTTATGATGTTTTAGTTCAAGATGAGAACAAGTGGACCAACTCCAAGTCAAAGCCATATGCAATCAAAGCCAAGATCATGCCAAGATAGACATGAAGATGGACATGAAGTCTAAGTCAAGATGACCATGCTAAGATGGACATGAAGACCGTTGCACAAAATCAAGTCGAAGATCAAGTCGAAGATCAAGACTTAGGTTGAATTAGGGCTTAGGACACTCTCGCATACACATTCATGTAAATGCATCAATTATATGTAATTCATATTACTAGAGTGACCTAGGACATGTTAGTGAGGTGTACAATGCTTAGGGTTGACCAAAAAGTCCAAAAACCCAAGCCATGTCCCAGCCCCAACTTAAGCCAGCAAAATAGAGTTCAGACGGACAGCCGTCTGAGCAGACGGATGTCCGTCTGTACTGATAACTCTGTTTCTCAGAAAACAACAGAAGGCCAGACGGATGTCCGTCTGAGCCAGTCCAGGCCAGACGGATGACCGTCTGGGCAGACGGATGTCCGTCTGAGCCAGTCCAGGCCAGACGGATGTCCGTCTGGCCCAGATTTGACTATAACGGCTAGTTTAAAGAGAATATCCTCTACAGCTGTTTGCAACGGATACTTTTGAGACGGATGACCGTCTGACCAGACGGACGTCCGTCTGGGCTGAAAAGCAGGACAAAAATGTGTCCGTTTTCTATCCGTTGGGGATTGGGTTTTGGCACTCAAAGGTGCTCTATATAAACCCAATTCACCTCATTTGAGAGTAACAACACTCACACTTGATCACCCACTCCCCAAGTGATCCTAAAGCTCTCAAATTGCAAGAAAGCCTTGTGCTTTGCCTTTCACCTTCTCTCCAACCTTGAAGAACATACCAAGGTGTTAAAGTAAGCTTGTGGAAGTCAAGCTTGAGGTGATTGAAGGCTTTGGTGGTGCATGCATTTCATATCTTGAGCACACACACACAAGAGGTAAAGTGTCACACCTCTTGTTAAGGTAACATCCTTCTCTTGTAACTATTTTCAATTCTAGTCTAGGTAGATTAGAATTGGTTTTGGGTACTCTTGCCCGTGAACAAAGATTGGTTGGGTGCTCTTGCCCGTGAACAAAGATTGAAGAGGGTGCTCTTGCCCTAAGATAAACAAAGATTGTAAAGGGTGCTCTTGCCCCGTAACAAAGATTGCAAAGGGTTTGATCTCTACCCATTGTATTGAAAGAGAATCACTAGTGGAATACTCTCTTAAGGCCAAGAGAGGAGTGGACGTAGACTTGCAAAGTCGAACCACTATAAAATACTTGTCTTGTGGTTGATTGCATTGTTTAATTTCATTTGGATTTTCAATTTACTTTGTATTTCCGCACAAACCGAAAAATTGGGACAATCCACTAGTTGCAACCTAATCACCCCCCCTCTAGGTTGCACCAACAATTGGTATCAGAGCAGGAGCTCAAATTAAGATTGAAATCAATCTTTAAAAGAGTCAAAGATCATGGCCTTTCCTTTTTATGAAGTTCCTTCAAGAACCGAAGGTCTTAACACCTCTAGACCTCCATACTTTGATAGAGAAGACTTTGCCTATTAGAAAAATAGGTTTGAAGACTTTGTGTGTGCACATGATATCGATGTGTGGAATGTCATAACATGTGAACCAAATGAGGTTCTCAAAACAGATGAACATGGCCATAAGGTACTCAAACTTAGAGCCGAGTGGACTTCAACCGACAAGGTCAAAATTCAACTAAACCACAAAGCAAAAATGTTTTTGCAATGTGCGTTAAGTGAAAAAGTCTACAATAGATGTGGCATTTGCAAAAGTGCCAAAGAAATTTTTGATA
Source organism: Hakea prostrata (assembly GCF_041222555.1). Classification (NCBI taxonomy): domain Eukaryota; kingdom Viridiplantae; phylum Streptophyta; class Magnoliopsida; order Proteales; family Proteaceae; genus Hakea; species Hakea prostrata. Next base: position 43,381,203 of record NC_142603.1, read on the forward strand.
AGTTGGTAGTCACATATGAAGGGACTGATCATATCAAAAGGATGAACCTAGACATCTACATGCTTCAATATGAAGAGTTTAAAATGTTAGATTATGAGGATATTACTTCTCTATTTAGTAGATTTACTAACATTGTGAACAAGTTGTATAGCCTTGGGAAAGAATTGGCAAATGAAGACGTAACTAGAAGAATTCTTAGAGCTCTTCCACCATCATGGAGACCCAAAAGGACAGTAATTCAAGAAGCGGGGAATTTGTCTAAAATTACCATTGATGAACTAATGGGATCTTTGCTAGCTCATGAAGCGGAGCTTGAAGAAGACAAGCAAGCAAGCGTGCAGCAGGATCGAAGGAAGAGGTCCATAGCTCTAAAGAGTGCCACCGAGGAAGAAGAAGAAAGTGAGAGTGAAGAAGAAGACTTGGACAGTGAGCTCTACCAAATCGCCAAAGAGTTCAAGAGACTTCTCAAAAAGAAAAGAGGGAAGTATCTTCACAAAGGAGAATCCTCTAAGGAGCACAAAGGTAAAGATCCTTCTAAGAAAAAAGGTTATGTTTCTAATGTCACTTGTAACAAGTGTAGGAAACCAGGCCACATCAAGTCCGAGTGCCCGTATATGGCTAACATATCCTACAACACAAGTGAGGAGGAAGAAGAGGAGTCCAAGGAAGAAAGAATCAACTTGGGTCTAATGGCAAAGTCCATGGAAGAACAAGAAGACCTTGAGGTAAATTCTTTCCATAATCCTAATTCCATTAGCAATAATGATAACGGATTAATAAATGATATTGATAGGGACAACTCATTTGGAGTATTGTTCAAAATTATTAAGGACCCTGAAAAAGGGTATTAAGAAAGAGTATGTCATTCTCTTTCCTTTTATGCATTCATGTAGGGGGAGAGTGCATATGTGAGGGAGAGAAGTTGTTAACTTATGCATTAATTTAGGGGGAGCATAAGTTAAGAAGGAAGAATTATTTGAGGGGGAGCACTTCATGCTCTTCATGCTTGTGTCAATGACAAAGGGAGAGTTAATTGAGGGAGAGCATTTCATGCATTATTTTTGTTGATAACAAAGGGGGAGAGTTATTTGCGGAGAAGCATCTCCTATATTTTGTTGATAACAAAAGGGGGAGAAAACTTCTATAAATTATATAATTTTGAATTAGATAATTCATTAGCTCCTATATTGTTTGTTGATGACAAAAGGGGGAGAAAACCGCATGAATGAATTAGATAATAATTCATGGGAAAACATGTCATAACATGCATATGAATAAGCATCGACTGCTATTAATGATCATTCATATTTTCCCTCATTCATGTGTTTGTCATCATCAAAAAGGGGGAGATTGTTGGAAAATGCCATGTCAGCATTTTGCCACATCGGCCACCATTGGTTTTGATGATAACAAACATGAAACTTGAATTCACCATGGAAAAACATGAAAATAACATGCATATGAATGAGTGTTTATTTGCTATTAATTATCATTCATATTTTCCAATCATTCATGTGTTTATCATCATCAAAAAGGGGGAGATTGTTGGGAAATGCCATGTCAGCATTTGCCACATCAGCCTCTATTGGTTTTGATGATAATAAGCATGAATTACAAATGGCTATATTGAGTTATGATGTTTTAGTTCAAGATGAGAACAAGTGGACCAACTCCAAGTCAAAGCCATATGCAAGTCAAAGCCAAGATCATGCCAAGATAGACATGAAGATGGACATGAAGTCTAAGTCAAGATGACCATGCTAAGATGGACATGAAGACCATTGCACAAAATCAAGTCGAAGATCAAGTCGAAGATCAAGACTTAGGTTGAATTAGGGCTTAGGACACTCTCGCATACACATTCATGTAAATGCATCAATTATATGTAATTCATATTACTAGAGTGACCTAGGACATGTTAGTGAGGTGTACAATGCTTAGGGTTGACCAAAAAGTCCAAAAACCCAAGCCATGTCCCAGCCCCAACTTAAGCCAGCAAAATAGAGTTCAGACGGATGTCCGTCTGTATTGATAACTCTGTTTCTCAGAAAACAACAGAAGGCTAGACGGAATTTCCGTCTGGCAGACGGAATTTCCGTCTGGCAGACGGATGTCCGTCTGAGCCCGTCCGAGCTAGAAGGATGACCGTCTGGGCAGACGGATGTCCGTCTGAGCCAGTCCAGGCCAGACGGATGTCCGTCTGCGCAGACGCCAGACGGACGTCCGTCTGGCCCAGATTTGACTATAACGGCTAGTTTAAAGAGAATATCCTCTACAGCTGTTTGCAACGGATACTTTTGAGACGGATGACCGTCGACCGGACGGACGTCCGTCCTGGGGCTGAAAACGGGAACAAAAATGTGTCCGTTTTCTATCCGTTGGGGATTGGGTTTTGGCACTCAAAGGTGCTCTATATAAACCCAATTCACCTCATTTGAGAGTAACAACACTCACACTTGATCACCCACTCCCAAGTGATCCTAAAGCTCTCAAATTGCAAGAAAGCCTTGTGCTTTGCCTTTCACCTTCTCCCCAACCTTGAAGAACATACCAAGGTGTTAAAGTAAGCTTGTGGAAGTCAAGCTTGAGGTGATTGAAGGCTTTGGTGGTGCATGCATTTCATATCTTGAGCATACAACTCTTATTGCATCACACACACACAAGAGGTAAAGTGTCACACCTCTTGTTAAGGTAACATCCTTCTCTTGTAACTGTTTTCAATTCTAGTCTAGGTAGATTAGAATTGGTTTTGGGTACTCTTGCCCGTGAACAAAGATTGGTTGGGTGCTCTTGCCCGTGAACAAAGATTGAAGAGGGTGCTCTTGCCCTAAGATAAACAAAGATTGTAAAGGGTGCTCTTGCCCCGTAACAAAGATTGTAAAGGGTTTGATCTCTACCCATTGTATTGAAAGAGAATCACTAGTGGAATACTCTCTTAAGGCCAAGAGAGGAGTGGACGTAGACTTGCAAAGTCGAACCACTATAAAATACTTGTCTTGTGGTTGATTGCATTGTTTAATTTCATTTGGATTTTCAATTTACTTTGTATTTCCGCACAAACCGAAAAATTGGGACAATCCACTAGTTGCAACCTAATCACCCCCCCTCTAGGTTGCACCAACAGTTTGCTTTTTGCTTCACCAAGTGACAAGGTTAGCGCACCCACAAATGAACAATAGCCAGTAGTAGATTGTCGATCACCATCTGCTCCTGCCCAATTAGCATCAGAATACCTAATGATGTCAATATGATGATGAGGACGATAAATGAGCCCCTTTCCTAGAGTATCTAAGATATCACAAGATGCGACATACAGCTTTCCAATGGATCTTCTTGGGAGAATGCATAAACTGACTCATAACTCCCACAACAAAGGATATGTCTAGTCTAGCAACAGTAAGATATATAAGCTTGCCCACAAGTTGTCTATACTGATTTGGTTTGTCAAAATCTTCACTATCAATAGAGCCAAATTTCTGATGAGGATCCACTAGAGTATCTATAGGTTTAGCTGGAAGAAACCCTGTATCAGCCAGAAAATCAATGACATGTTTCCTATGGGACAAATTAATACCTTTCTCGATTTGGAATACCTCGATTCCCAAAAAATAGCGAAGTAAACCCAAATCCTTCATTCGGAAGTGCTGATACAGATAGGTTTGAACTTTAACTATACCAGTAGAATCATTGCCAGATATGATTATATCATCCACATATGCGACCAAAATTATCACCTTAAAAGCCTCATGTCGAACAAAGACAGAGTGGTCAGAGTAACATTGTGAAAAACCATAATGAGTAACAATGGAGCCAAACTTGTCAAACTACAGCCATGGATATTGTTTAAGCCTATATATGGCTTTGTGAAGCTTGCAAACTTTCCTTGACACCTCCCCCTTGAGCAACATATCTAGGAGATTGCTCCATAGACACTTATTCTTCAAGATCACTATAAAGAAAGGCATTCTTCACATTGAATTGGTATAGGGGCCTATCAAGATTTGCAACTAAAGAGATAATGGTGCAGATAGAATTGAGTCTAGCGACTAGGGAAAATGTCTCAAAATGTTGAGAAAGTTGATTGTAGTAGAAAGGCTTTATTGATCAATGTGCTCCCAAGCCTCTTTATTTATAATAAAGTGGAAAGTACAATATTACACAAAACCCTTACTTGGGCAACAAGAAATAACAACCTAAATAAATAGACCAACCCACTAATAGAACCAAACTAACCAACAGTCCCCCTCAAGTTGAGGTATAGATGTTAGTCATGCCCAATTTGCCTACAATAGGGAGGAAGTCTCCTTTCTTCAAACCCTTGGTGAAAATATCAACAACTTGATCTCTACATCTCACAAAAGGCATGCAGACTAGCCCTTGTTCCAGCTTTCCTTTGACAAAAAATCTGTTAATCTCAATGTGCTTAGTCGATCATGTTGCAAAGGATTATTAACAATATTAATTGCAACCTTGTTTTCACAATACAACATCATGGGGCTTGGGGTTTGAACTCCAATGTCTTCTAGTAGACCCTTCAGTCACAACAACTCACAAACCCCATGAACTATATCTCCATATTCAGCTTTTGTACTGGATAAGGCTACCACATTTTGTTTCTTACTCCTCTAAGTAACTAGGCTACCTCCAACGAAGGTACAATAACTTAAAATAGACTTCTTGTCAAGAGACCCAATCCATTCTGTATCAGTATATGTCTACCTTTAGATTATTCGTGGGTGACTAAAGTATCTCTCTTCCAGGAGGTCCTTAAACACTACAGTGCTCTGGTAATGGCCTTCATATGAGATGAATACGGATCATGCATGAACTGGCTCACTAGTCCCACGACATACTAGCCTTTGATAACTTCCTTGGTCCAATGGTATATACCTATCAATTGCTTTACACCCCAGCATTCCCACTTCAGATAATAAATCTAAAACATACTTCCTCTGAGATAGGTATATACCCTTCTTTGATCGGGCCACCTCAATTTCTATGAAGTACTGTAGCTTCCCTAGGTCTTTAATTTCAAGCTCTTTGCCAAGAAAATCCTTTAGCCTCTGTATTTCCTTACCATCATTCTTTGTAATGACAATATCATCCACATAAACAAGGAGACTTGGTACCTGACTTCTTAATAAACAATGTATAATCAACATTACTTTGCTTGTACCATATAGAGGTTACTGCCTTCTGGAGGTGTCCAAACCAACATATAGGAGATCGTTTCAATCCATAAATAAACCTCTTTAATCAACAAACTTTCCCTGCAGCATTGTCATAGAGAAGCCATGTGGGATCTCTATATAAACTTCTTCCTCCAACTTCTTTTGTTAAAAGGCATTCTTCACATCTAGTTGGTGCAAGTTCTAGTCTTTATTCACATTTACAGACAACAAAACTCTAATAGAATTTAGTTTCGCAACAGGGGCAAAGGTCTCCTGATAATCAATCCTATAGGTTTGGGTAAACTCCTTCGCAACTAGTCTAGCCTTCAACTGATTGACCGATCCATCTATATTCTGTTTAACCCCAAACACCCACTAGTACATATAGCCCATGGGTTTTTTTACCAGGAGGAAGTGTAACCAGCTTCCAAGAACCATTTTTTTTCATTGCTTGCATTTCCTCTACTATGGCTACCTTCCATATTTTATTAGCATAGGCTTCCTGCCAACTCTTAAGAATAGAAACAAATGATAGAGAGGATATAAAAGTATGGTAGGAGTTAGACAAAGAGTCATAGGAAACACACTTAGCTATGGGATGCTAAGTACAAGATGTAACTCCTTTTCTAACAGCAATAGGAAGATCAGAAAAAAGATACGTCAGGGAGAACAGTAGAATATGATTCTGGAGTAGAGATTGATGTGGTAACATGTCAACTATCTCCACCTGCTTTAGCCAATTGTAATTCTTCCTCCACCAAAACTAAAACCTCTAACAACCGAAAACCTAAAAGTCCATCAGTACTAACACTTTAAACCATGCTTTGATACCAGAATTGATGTAGTGGAAACCCTAGAAAATAGGGGACCTACAAAGTGGGCTACTAGACTCTTAGAAAAAAAAAAATTTGTAGCAACTGAAATTTGATTAAGCATGTAAATAAAGACAATTAAAGTAGAGAAAGAAAAACAATTAGTCCTAGCTAATGAACACAACTAAACAAGAATCAACAGGGAAACAAGGGGATGGGGATCTTGACACCGTAACACTAAACTGAATGCAAGAGTATCAAGAAACCTAAAGAAAAATAAAGTTGTACTAGTCAATATCAGATTTCTAACGAAGAATTCAGCAATTAACAAGCAAAGGAAACCTTGGAAGTTTTGTTTTACAGAAACTACTGCAAAAAGGAAGAGATAGAAAACGAGAAATATTAAGGAGAGATTTAATAAAGTTACCTGCTGGTTCTGGCTGCAAACAGGGGTTAAAAAATACCAAGGAACTAAAATAGTAGAAATAAAGAATTTCTGGGCAATGATGAAACACAAGAATGGACAATAGGGTTAGAAAGGAGACATAAAGGAAGGCTGCTGTACAAGAAGTGAGAATAGAGAAGGAGAAAAAGAAAAGAAGTAAAGAAATGGTACGGTAGAGAAAGAAGAGAATTCTGATGGACAGAATAGCAGGGAAAGAGGTAGAAAGAAAAAGAAAGAAAGAAAAGAAAACTGAGAGAAGAATAGAAAGAATTGATATAAAGAAAGAAGAGAGAAGATAGCAAATTTGCTGGACAAAGAAGAAAAAAAGAAGAGAGAAACCTGACTCATGCAAGAGAGAAAGTAGGAGAAGAGAAGAGAACTTACCTGAGAGAGGAAGAAAGTCACGACAAGGTAGATTTGCGAAAGAGAGAGGTTTTTTCTTCTTCTTCTTTTCATTCATTCATGCGACCGTCAATTCTCATACAAGATTTAAATAATAGAAGCTAATCCCTCCCAACCCTACACGCTGAATTCCCAAAATAACCCCAAGTAAAGTAGCAAATCTAACCCAAACCCAAAATAATCCAAAATTGGGCCAAAAATACCCTTAAGCCCAGCTCACAAGGACTCAAACATAACAAAATAAAAAAATCAATTGCAAACTAATACCCAAACCACTAAGACTCAAGAAAATAAAATAACAAACTGCCTATGGGCAGTGCACCTCATCGAACCATAGGACCCTTGGAATCCGATAGCCTCCGAACTCGTCATCCATCCATATAGATGTTGTAGTGAGATGATCTCTATACCGGTGTCGCTGGTAAACTCTGAATTGTCCACTGATGTCCTCATCAACTCTCCCCGACTTTGAAAAATTCACCTCCGGTGAATAAAGGCTCCGGTAGTACTCAAGCCTGTCTGGGTCAAGTCGTTGCAGCTCCTCCATCGTGATCCAAGTGCTTTCGATCTCCAGATGTCCCCGGCACTGAACTAGGAATTTTCTATAACCTCCCTCTCTTGTAGCTGCAACTCTCTCATCAAGGATCTCCTCAACTGCTTTAACTCTATCGTGAAACTTAGGCATAGGTGGAATTGAAGTAGTAGGGAGTGAAGGGTCTTACCAGAAGGGTTATTTTCCCTTTCTTCTTCCTTCGACAGGGAAAAACAAGGATGGAAAATGCAGGTGAGGCAATGGGGTTATATTCTGGTGTTTTAGGTTAGTTCCAGGTTGCAGGTTGAAGAAGAAGAGGAGGTCATGAAGTTCAGGTTTCAGGGAATGGAAAACAAAAAAAAAAAAGGTAGCAGTTATGAGGTTCAGGTTCAGGTTGCAGCAATGGAAGAAGGGATGATGGTTCATGTTGCAGCGATGGGCTTTTGCAATGGTTTTAGGTGGTGGAAGAGGTATGGTTGCAGGCAATGGTTGCTGGAATGGTGAGGTTCAGGTTCAGGTAGCAGCAATGAGCTTTTGCAATGGTTTTAGGGTGGCGGAACTCGGAAGTGGTATGGTTGCTGGAATGGTGTTGCAGGTTGCAATGGAGGAAATGTATGGTTGCAGGCGATGATTGCTAGAGTGGCAGAGTTGCAGAGGTCACAGTGATGGCAGAAGGATGGTGAGGGCAGCCTCAGCGAGGGAGGGAGGGAGGGAGGGAGGGAGGGAGAGAGAGAGAGAGAGAGAGAGAGAGAGAGAGAGAGAGAGAGAATTGAGAGCTTTTTCTCTTTTCTTCCCTAATTGATGTTTTGGCTCTGATGCCATGTTGAGAAAGTCAAATGTGGTAGAAAGGCTTGATTGATCAATGTGATCCCAAGCCCCTTTATTTATAATGAAGTGGAAAGTACAATATTACATAAATACCCTTACTTGGGCAACAAGAAATAACAACCTAAATAACTAAACCAAACCCAATAATAGAACTGAACCAACACACAAAATAATCTACACCAAATGTCTAGGTATAGCCTTTGGCAACTAACTGTGTTTTGAGGCACTCAATGGATCCATCTAGAAGATACTTAATTGTGTATACCCATCAACGATGAACAGCCTCTTTATTAGGTGGCAAATCCACAAAAGACCAAAATTTTCTTGATAATAAAGCATGCATTTTGGCGTTTGTAGCAGCTTTCCACCCATCGTGGGGAAGAGCCTCATGATGGGATTTGGGGACAATGGTAGCAGACAATGAGGACACAAAAGACTGGTGCAAAGGACGGAGATGGTCAATAGAAGCAAAGTTAGCAATGTGTTGGATTCTACTAGGAGTTAAATTAGAGTTTGTATAGGAGATAAATTAGAGTTTGTATTCATGTAAAATTCTATTCCTTGTAATAGTGTACTTTCCAGTTAATTATAAATAGAGGGCTTGAGATCACTGATCCATAAGCCATTCTACCAATATCATGTTTCTCAACATGATATTAGAGCCTAAATTCGATTAGAATCTTCTTCTATTTTTTTTTTCTTCCTCAAATCCATCGCAGGAATTTTCTGCGCAGAAATTTCAGTTCTCTGAAATTTTCTGCACCTATTGTTCAACATGGATTTATCTTTTAAAACACAAAAATGAGGTTTTCCGATGTTTCATGATTTTCATAATATGATTAAAACTCAGTTCAATGCCACTATGAAGATCCTTCGCGGTGACAATGGCATAGAGTATATTGATGGTGAATTTCAGAGATATTTCTTTGACTCTAGCATAATACACCAAACCAGTTGCGTTGATACGGCTGCCCAAAATGGGGTTGCCGAAAGGAAGAATCGACATCTCTTAGAAATAGCCCGTTCCATTATGATTGCTATGAATGTACCTGACCAATACTAGAGTGATGCTATACTCACTGCTTCTTACCTTATGAATATGATGCCCAGTAGGATACTTAGTTTTAAATGTCCTAATGAGATTCTTCAGGGAGCCTCTTCTTTTGTTATTCCCCCAAAGGTCTTTGGATGTATGTGTTATGCTAGAATCATAGCCCACTAGAGTAAGCTGGCTCCCTGCGGCCTACGTTGCATATTTTTGGGGTATTCTGCTACTTAGAAAGAGTACAAATTTTATCATCCTTCTTCCAGGAAAACCATTGTATCAATGGATGTAATTTTTAGTGAGTCTTGCCCTTACTATACACCTCTCCAGGGGGAGAGTCCTAAAGGAGAGGTGTTTTTTCCGACTCTAGATCTTCCTATCACACACCAACACAACTTAAGAGTCCCAAAAGAGTTTCCTGACCAGGGGGAGACTTCGGCCAGTATACCTGAGGACTCTAATCCTCCCCCTTCGTTTTCTGAACCATGTGAAGAACCTAGCCAGGGAGAGACCACTCTTGTGAGACACACTCTTGGGGTCTTTCAAAACCAGATTGACCAGAATAAGGAGGTGCAGACTTATCCGAGGAAGAATTACAACTGGCTAAAGCAGGTGGAGAAAGGTGATACGTTACCACTTCGTCTCCTGCTCCAGAATCAGATTCTGCTGTTCCCCTTAAGGTATCTTTTTTTTGATCTTCCTATTGCTGTTAGAAAAGGGGTCAGATCTTGTACTCAACATCCCATAGCTAAATATGTTTCTTATAACTCTTTGTTTGACTCCTACCGTGCTTTTATATCCTCTCTGTCATCTGTATATGTTCCTAAAAGTTGGCAGGAAGCCTATGCTGATAAGAGATGGAAGGCAGCTATGGTAGAAGAAATGCAGGCAATGAAGAAAAATGACACTTGGGAGCTGGTTACACTTCCTCCAGGAAAAAAACCAGTGGGCTGCAAATGGGTATTTGTGGTTAAACAAAATATGGATGGATCAGCCAACAAGTTGAAAGCTAGACTAGTTGCAAAGGGGTTTACCCAGACCTATGGGATTGATTATCAGGAGACCTTTGCCCCTATTGCAAAACTAAACATTGTCAGAGTCTTGTTGTCTATAGCTGTGAACAAAGACTGGAACTTGCACCAACTAGACGTAAATAATGCCTTCATACATGGGGAGTTAGCAGAAGAAGTCTATATGGAAATCCCACATGGTTTCTCCAATGACAATATTGCAGGGAAAGTTTGTCAGTTGAAGAGGTCAATTTATGGGTTAAAACAATCCTTTAGATGCTGGTTTGGACGCCTTCTAAAGGCAATGACTTTTATTGGGTACAAGCAAAGCAATGCTGATCATACACTATTTGTCAAGAAGTCAGGTACTAACATCACACTTCTCATTGTCTATGTAGATGATATTGTCATAATAGGGAACGATGGTGAAGAAATTCAAAAGTTGAAGGACTTTCTTGGCAAAGAATTTGAAATTAAAGATTTAGGGAAGTTACAGTATTTCTTAGGGATTGAGGTGGCTCGATCAAAGAAAGGTATATTTCTATCCCAAAGAAAGTATGTCCTAGATCTATTATCAGAAGTGGGAATGTTGGGGGTGTAAAGCAGTTGATACCCCTATTGAAGCTGGAGCTAAACTTAAAGAAGAAAAGGGAGAACCAGTGGACAAAGGAAGATACCAAAGGCTGGTAGGGAAGCTTATTTACTTGTCCCACACCAGGCCAGACATCGCTTATACTGTAGGGATAGTGAGCCAATTCATGCATGATCCATATTTAGCTCATATGAAGGCTGTTACCAGAATACTACAATATTTGAAGGGAACTCATGGAAAAGGAATACTTCAGTCACCCACTGATAATCTAGAAGTAGAAGCATACACTGATGCAGATTGGGCTAGATCTCCAGGGAGGAAGTCAAATTCAGGTTACTGTACCTTTGTTGGAGGTAATCTAGTTACTTGGAGAAGTAAGAAACAGAATGTGGTAGCTTTATCTAGTACCGAAGCTGAATATAGAGCTATGGTTTGTGGAGTTTGTGAGCTACTATGGTTGAAAGGCTTGCTGCAAGATATTGGAGTCCAAGTTCCAAACCCTATGATGTTATATTGTGACAACAAGGCTGCTATTAGTATTGTTAATAATCCGGTGCAACATGATCGAACTAAGCACATTGAAATTGACAGGTTTTTTGTCAAAGGAAAGTTGGAACAAGGGCTTATTTGCATGCCTTCTGTAAGATCTGGAGACCAAGTAGAAGATGTTTTCACTAAGGGTTTGAAAGAAAGAAATTTCCTTCCTATTGTAAGCAAGTTGGGCATGACTAATATCTATGCCTCAACTTGAGGGGGAGTGTTGGATTCTACTAGGAGTTAAATTAGAGTTTGTATAGGAGTTAAATTAGAGTTTCCATTCATGTAAAATTCTATTCCTTATAATAGTGTATTTTCCACTTAATTATAAATAGGGGGCTTGAGATCATTGATCCATAAGCCATTCTACCAATTTCGTGTTTCTCAACACAATGGGATAAACAAGGGATGTTGTCAACATGGTGGGAGATCTCGCGAGATCTCGGCGAGATCTCGCGAGATATCTCGGTTTTTTCATAAACCGAGACGAGATCAAGGGCGAGATCTGTGAGATGGGATATCTCGCTCGAGATCTCGCCATATCTTGCCATATCTCGCTATATCTCGCCATATCTCGCCATATCTCGCCATATCTCGCCCCAAATCTCGCCATATCTCACTGGAACTCTCAATTTTTACCAAATTTTTTGTAGATTTCAGCCAAAGTTTCACTTGCAACTACTCTTAGCACATCTACAACATCAAAGAAAGCTCAATCATCCTCTACTTGTCTTATGAACTTATGTGTTAATGACTTATATAAAACTTCTAACGGTTGTATACTTTTATCATTCTATTCTTGAAAGTTAAGATTGTAATACTCATATGAATGTTATCTTGATGACATTGAAGTTATTTGATGTATTTGATACACATGATTTTCATTTATATGCCTTAAGGTTTTATATTACATGTTATATAACCTTGCATTCTCTAATCCTATAGCATTTCTGTTTCACAATATGGGTAGACTTAGAAATCATACTTAGGGCTGTTTTCTCACAAATCCAAGCCCACTAGTGTGTTCAAAAGGCATCAAATAGGCTAAAAACCAAGTTTTAGCCTAACTGGGACCTTAAAACCCACCGAGATGGGCTACCGAGTTGACGCCCAAAAAATGGCATATCTCGACCGAGATCTCGCCGAGATGGTCGAGATCTCCCACCATGGTTGTCAAAGTACAAGAGCATTTACCTTCGTGAAGAGCGACTGGTAAGTCAGTAGGATCTGTAGAAGTAGAGTACAGATCAGGAAGAGCTTGAGATGGTACAAGAGTAGTTGGTGGCATTGGAGGATCTTATAGTTTGCTGCCGCTGTTGATACACAATCACACTGGCCTATCTTCAGTAGTAGGCACAATAGGAAGCACAGGAGTTTTGAGGTACTCCATTGTGGAAAACCATAGACAAATCATCCGGGAGAGGAATAAAAAGGAGTATACTCAAAGAAGGTAACATCAACACTCAAAAAATGATGATTTAAAATTGGGTCAAAGCAGCGGTAAACTTTTTGTGTGTGAGAATATCCAAGAAATATACACTTTGTTGCACAAGGAGAAAGTTTATCAAACCCAAATTGCAAAATATGTACAAAACAAACACACCTAAAAACATGTGGTGGAAGGGAAAAAAAAGGGGTGTTAGGATGCAAAATAGAAAATGGTATTCTATTACTCAACACAAATGAAGGCATGTGATTAATCAAAAAACATGCAGTAAGAATTGCATCACACTAATAATTCTTTGCTTTCATATGAAACATAAGACAATGAGCAATGTCCAGAAGTTGTCTGTTCTTATGTTCAGCTACCCATTTTGTTGGGGGGGGGGGGGGGGTGTAAGAATAGCTAGTTTGATGTATCATGCCCTTAGATGAACAAAAATTGAACTTATCAGCTTGAACATATTCTAGGGCATTATCAGATCAGAAGATTTTAATAGAAGCATTAAATTGGGTTCTTATTCAATTATAAAAGCTATGAAAAACATTAACAAACTCTGATCGATCATTTAATAAATACACCCATGTCAAATGAGGATGATCACCTGCAAAACTCACGAAGTAACAACGCCTAGCCTGTTTTTTACTCCACAAGGACCCCAAATATCAAAATGTTCTAAGGAAAATAAAGATGAGCCACAAGGTGTACTACTAAAGGGAGTATTCAAGGATTTGGGAGCACTAAAGGTGCCCTCACTTTCCTAATTTGCATGCTTCACATTGAAGAGAACAAGTAGACTGACAACCGGAATCAGAAGTTTTAATTTGGATGAGGGATGACCAAAACGGAAATGCCACTGAAGTGGAGTGATATGTATTGAGGCAGCAGCAACAGTAGAAGGTCCTGTAGTGTAAAGTAGTACAGATCGTTCCATTCAAGCTCTCCACCAGTCATCCTCCTCGTCTCTAGATCTTGAAAAACACAATAAGAAGAGGGAAAAAAAGCGATAGAGAAATTAAGGGTCTTGTTGAGTTGATATGTATTGAGGCAGCAGCAACAGTAGAAGGTCCTGAAGTGGAGTGATATGTATTGAGGCAGCAGCAACAGTAGAAGGTCCTGTAGTGTAAAGTAGTACAGATCGTTCCATTCAAGCTCTCCACCAGTCATCCTCCTCGTCTCTAGATCTTGAAAAACACAATAAGAAGAGGGAAAAAAAGCGATAGAGAAATTAAGGGTCTTGTTGAGTTGGCTAATGGAAAGAAAATTTGAAGGCATTTTAGGTACAAATAGGATAAAAGCTAAATGCATGGAGGTTCTAGGAGAGACTGCTCCATGTCCAAGTACTTTAGTGGAGGAGCCATCAACCAAAAAAACAGGAGAGGAAGTAGTAAACTTGGTCAACGATGAAAATGAATGAGACTTACCGGTCATATGGCAGGAAGCACCAGAATCAAGGAACCATGGAGTGGATGTAGATGTGGTAAGAGCAGCATTACCTGTATGGGCTAAAGTGGCAGTAGAGGTGGAGGCCGAATTGGGTTCAACCTGCTGTAGTCACTTAAGAAGTGTTAGTTTGAGAAAGAATAAGGTGAATAATGAGAGAGAGAAGAAGATGGAAGTAGTGACTTTGTTGTGGAGGCTCGTATTGAACTCATAAGCACACCTCAAAATAACTTCACTATATATAGGCTAATTTACAAGTCTATTCTATATAGGGAAGCATCAACCAATTTCGATTGGTATAAAACACTTAATTACCGCCTCTTTTTCCTATCGAGAGTTAGCGCAAGGCACTAACTCTCGATGGATCTGTCCTTTCCCAAATTGCCCTTTCCTAACACTCCCCCTCAAGCTGGAGCATATATATTACTCATGCCCAACTTGTTACAAATATAGGTAACCCTTGTATTCGCTAGAACTTTGGTGAACAAATCTGCGAGTTGTTCTCCAGTCCTCACATGCTTGGGGGATATTATGCCTTGTAGTAACTTCTCACGAACAAAGTGGCAATCAACTTTAATATGCTTGGTACATTCATGAACAGGATTTGATGCTATATGAACCGCAACTTGATTATCACACCATAACTTCATTGGTGTGTCATCAATAATTCCTAATTCCTGGAGTAATTGTTTTATCCATACCATCTTGCATGTTACCTGTGCCATAGCACGATACACAAATTCTGCGCTTGATCTTGCTACCACAGTTTGTTTCTTACTCTTCCATGATACAAGATTTCCTCCAACGAATGTGCAGTAGCCTGTAGTCGATCTTCTATCAATAGGTGATCCAGCCCAATCAGCATCAGAGAATCCTTCAACATTTCTATGTCCATGATTAGTGTAAAGAAGTTCGCGTCCTGGTGCTTTCTTAAGATACCTCAGAATTCGTATAGCTGCATCCCAGTGTGATGTTCGTGGGGCAGACAAAAATTGACTCACAACACTGACAGGAAAGGCAATGTCAGGTCTAGTCACAGTCAGATAATTTAGCTTCCCAACAAGCCTTCTGTACTTCTCTGGATCATCAAGAATGGTTCCATCTTCTGGCATTAACTTTAAGTTACAATCTATGGGAGTGTCTATGGGTTTTGATCCCAACATTCCTGTTTCAAAAAGCAAATCCAGTACATACTTCAGTTGAGATAAGAAGATGCCCTTTGTTGATTGGGCAACTTCAACTCCTAGAAAACACTTTAACTTGTCCAAGTCTTTGGTCTGAAATTTCTCTTGTAAATAGGTCTTTAACCTATCAATTCCTGAAGTGTCATCTCCTGTAATGACAATATCATCAACATAAAATACAAGAAAGATTTTGCCTGCATCAGAGTTTTTAAAGAATACAGAGTGATCACTTTCACAATAAGTCATCCCAAATTCTATTACAATAGTAGTGAATCGTCCAAACCATGCTCGAGGTGACTGCTTGAGACCATATAATGATTTGCGGAGGCGACAAACCTTATTCTTCTCCCCCTGAGCAACAAACCCAAGTGGTTGCTCCATATACACTTCCTCATGCAGATCTCCATGAAGGAAGGCATTCTTCACATCCAACTGAAACAAGGACCACTGGTAGGTAGAGCGGCAAGAGAGATTAACTTTCACAATGAATATCCACCTACAACCAATAGCTGTCTTTCCCGAGGGTAAAGACACAAGATCCCAAGTCTGATTGTCTTTTAAGGCTTGTAATTCTTCGTTCATTGCACTGGCCCACCCAGGATTAGACAAGGCTTCAAGAACATTCTTAGGAATAGGATAAGTCTTTATAGTAGATAAGCAGTAGAGAACCCAGGTGATAAAGTAGAATATGAAATAAAGTTAGAGATGGGATACTGAACACAAGAACGAGTACCTTTCCGAAGAGCAATGGGAATATCAAGGTTAGATTTGGTAGGGACGTCCGCAAGATTAGCAGACGAAGTCGGCACAGAGGTAGAGACCGTAGGTGCAAAGGGGGGAGCCGGTGGTTTTGGACGGTGTGTGTACACTTTGGTGATGTCTGGCGGAGGTGGAGGTGAAGGAATTGTACCTTGTGGAAACACACTTTGAAGAATACATAGATCATCATTTAGGTCAGTTAAACTATGAGATTCAGTAGAAAAAGGAGTGGACTCAAAAAATGACACATCTGCAGTAACAAAATATCTTCGTAAGTCGGAAGAATAACAACGATATCCCTTTTGAGTGCGAGAGTACCCCACAAACATACACTTTAGTGCACGAGGATCAAGTTTAGAGATCCCTGGGCGATGATTACGAATGTAACATACACAACCAAATACGCGGGGAGGCAAGGTAAATAAGGGAGATGAAGGAAATAAGAGAGAATGAGGAATGCCGCCTTTTAGGACAGACGAAGGCATCCTGTTAATAAGATAACAAGTAGTACTGCATCAGCCCAAAAGGATTTAGGAACCTTCATCTCAAATAAAAGAGAACGGGTGACCTCCAATAAGTGTCTATTTTTTCTTTCTGCAACCCCATTTTGTTGAGGAGTATTGACACAGGAGGATTGGTGAAGAATCCCATTAGAAGCCATAAATTTACAAAAAGGATCAAAGAAATATTCTTTGGCATTATCACTACGAAAAGTATGAATAGGAACACCAAATTGAGTATGAATTTCAATAACAAAATTGCAAAATATGTCAAATAATTTTGAACGATTTTTCATTAAATAAAGCCAAGTGACTCTTAAAAAGTGATCCACAAATGTAACAAAGTATCTGTAACCTGAAGTAGAAGTAACAGGATAGGGTCCCCACACATCAGAATGAACTAAAGAAAAATGGTGGTTTGATCTGTTATTTATACGAGGGGGAAAACTCACACGATGAAGTTTTCCAAATTGACAAGACTCACAGTCCAACTTAGAAAGAGAATGAAAACTTTTATCTACCAATTTTAGGTTTTCCAAAGAGGGATGCCCCAACCGACAATGTATTTGATGGGGGATGGAAATACTAGAACAAGCAGTAGAGGATATCTCCTCGAATAGATACAACCCCCCAGACATACGGCCTCTACCAAGCATCTTCTTCGTCGTAAGATCCTGAAATAAACAATATCCAAGAAAGAATTTCACCAAACAGTTATTAGTGGAAGTAAATTTATGAACAGATAATAAATTAAAAGGCAAATTAGGTATGTAAAGAACTGAGGGTAGGGTAATGGATGGAGTGAGTTGAACTGTACTCACTCCTTTAACATTGATATGAGAGCCATCAGCAAGTGTAACCAAAGAGGATGATGGAACAAAAGAGGAAAATATACCTGTAGCCCCGGTCATATGATCAGAAGCTTCTGAATCAATGATCCATGGGCGAGATGTGGTTGAAAGGAAAGCAGTAGCATTACCTGTCTGAACGAGGGTGGTAGTGGCAGATTGTGGTTGAGTGGCCTGAAACTGAGTGAAACGAATATAATCTTCCTCAGTCATCTGTACAGTCTTACCCTCAGGATGAACTTTAGTAGTTGTAGACGCTGATTCAGATGTGATGATTGCATTCGCCATGTGTGGGGGTTTCCCATGAAGCTTCCAACAATATCGTTGAATGTCCTGGATGACCACAATGATGACAAGTCTTAACTTGTTATGTACTGTCAGTAGAGTTGTGTGAACTCGAATATTTTCCAATATTATTTCCTCGAGTTCGTCCTATATTCCGTCCACCAAGGGCCTATCCTCCAGAAGTGCCTCGGGAAATTGTTGCCAAAGCTGAATTTTCTATAGAGTTATTGGTACTCTCCTTTACAACACGAAGAACTCTTGAAAATGTGTCAGCTAACGTGGGTACAAGATCACTACCAAGAATCTGTGCTCTAACTGCCTCAAACTCCTTTCCAAGACCTCCCAAGAAACCCATAACAGCTAATTGCTCTCTTTGATTTTGCATAGTTTTGACATCAGAGGAGATAGGTAGAAGAGAGTTTAGTTCTTCATACATTCTTTTAAAATCTGCAAAATATTTGGTAATATCTCTACCTTTCCTATCTACTCGATAAAATTCCTGGGACAATTCGTAGATTCTAGCCAAATTATTTTGACCAGAATACAACACATTCAAATACTCCCATAATTCCTTCACAGTTTGTAAGTGAGTAACCAAATCTATAATATGATCGGCCAAGGAATTATACATCTGCCCAAGTATTTGAGCATCAACAATTGCCCAAGTATCATCCTCTTTAGGTACACTCTTAGTCAAATGATCTATCTGTCCCCGTCTAGTAAGAACAATTCTAACTATAGCCCTCCACTGGTGGAAATTTGATACACCCTCCAATTTCTTCTCAGTTAACCAATGAGAGGATGAAGAAATAATTTCAGTCATGGTATTTTTACTTGAAGTTTCTCCCATATCCAAACACAATTAAAACCAAATCAGATTAATCTCAGAAATCAGATCCAGATTAGTTTCAGAAATCAGAATCTGATTAATCCCAGAAATCAGAAACCAGAAACAGATTATCCCAGAATCAGAAATTCGAAACAAATTAATCCCAGAATCAGAATTAATTCCAGAATTAATTCCAGAAACGAACCACCAGATATTGAACCACTTGAACCAATAGATCAAACCGAACCAACTCAAAACCAGCAAACCAACTCAAAACCAGTTTCAAAACTGATAAAATGCCCAAAAACGAGATTCTCTCAGCCCTAAACAGATCGTGAGTGAGGAAGACGACGATGGTCACTCTTCCTCAGCCCCAAATCGCAGCAAAGAAATTTTCTTCATCAATCGGAGATTTATCGTACCTGAGAATGGCAAATTCTGGCACAAATCAAGCATCAATCTAGGCAACGATCTTGAGAAGAGGTCATTGCACAACTCTCTCCTTGTAAAGAAAGCTCAGTCTGCATCAATCTTTAACAGAGACACCCAAATAGTAGCAGCGTAAGGAGCTGCATCAATCTTCAAACAAACAACACCAATAAGTGCAGCGTAAGGTGCTGCATCCCCTTTAATTTCTAGAAACGACTCTCACACCAGGTACACTTTCTTTCCTTCTATAGAATCTACTCTTTGTGCTACTAACTCTTAGAATCGAAAGGAATAAGAGGACCTACAGCTCTGATACCATGTTAGTTTGAGAAGAATAAGGTGAATAATGAGAGAGAGGAGCAGATGGAAGTAGCGACTTTGATGTGGAGGCTCGTATTGAACTCATAAGCACACCTCAAAATAACTTCACTATATATAGGCTAATTTACAAGTCTATTCAATATAGGAAAACATCAACCAATTTTGATTGGTATAAAACACTTAATTACCACCTCTTTTTCCTATCGAGAGTTAGCGCAAGGCACTAACTCTCGATGGATCTGTCCTTTCCCAAATTGCCCTTTCCTAACAAGAAGCATGTCATAATCTTCACGAGAAACAATGGAACTAGTAGATTGTCCTCTAGATGCAGAGTAAGTTGAATTGTTCTCCACAAATCCTGTGTTTGCCAATTCATACGCCCAATCTGGTTTAACATTCTTTTCCCAACGTTTGTCAATAGTGTAATTAGGCTTTCCACAAAAAGTGCACTGATTAGAGGACTTATCAAGCTGCTCTCCACCATGCCCAATGGAGCCACAACCACGACCAAGACCACCACCACGACCACGACCACAAATCTGGACACGACCTCTAGAAGAGGATCTTCCACGACCAGCCACAAAAGCAGAGTTCTCCTTAGAGGGAGTATTCGAGGATTTGGGAGCACTAGGGACTAGCCAATTCAATCAAGAAAAGACTTCATTGAGTGAGGGCACCTTTTCTGCTGTAAGCAATTGACTCTTAACTGTTTGATAATCAGGATCAAGGCCTGCTCGAAACTTGGCATCATAAAGCTCAGTCCGTTGCTCCTTCACTTTCTCAAGATCTCTAGTAACAGGCTGGTAAACTTGTAGTTCCTCAAGATAACCTTTTTAAGTACTGAAATAATCATTTAGGGATTTGTCTCCTTGAGAAAACGGAAAAAATTCTTTCATACAACTCATATGTACAGCATTACAGGAGATGTTCATAGCTTGGGACTTGGGAGTAGTTTTCATAGAGATTCTCACACTCCCTTAGCTAAAGAGACGTTCATAGCTTGGGAGTAGCTTTCATAGAGATCGTCCCACACTCTCTTAGCTAAAGTATGAAACATCACGTTGGCAGCAATAGAGGGCTCAACACTATTCCATAACCAAATTTTAAAAACTGAATTTTTTCTCATCCATTCATCATGAGCACCTACTGACTTAGGATCCTTAAGATCGGGTTTAGGTGGGTCTTCCTTGATATATTTAAGTTTGCCCTTGGCAGCCATAGGCCTCAACAGCCTGAGCCTATAACAAGTAATTAGAGACACCACTTAATTTGATGGTGGTGATCTGTACTTGTAAACTATCAGTAGGTGTAGGTTCAGCCACAATAACCACACGGGTGTTCTAGCAGCAACAGAGACAATGTGCTCGGAGAATAGTCCAAAAAAAGAGACAATCAAGGGACAAGATAGCAATCCCAGCAGAATAGGTTGACTGTAGTATGATAGTATCATGCCAGCTTTATACTGCAAATCCAGAGATATTCAAGAGGTGAAAAAAACAGCAGAACAGAAGCATATGTAGAGCCAGGTGTCTCTGGAATAAAATTCAGCAGCAAGCAATCATGAGGTAGAGCAGGAGCAACATAAAAAAATACTGATCAGCTATAGATTCCCAATGCAGACCAGCAGTAGAATAGATCAGGCATAGAAGGTGTAGTCCTTCATCTTCAGATTGTCTGATCAGTCATTAGAAAACAGTAGAAGGAACACCAACACCTTGGAAGACTCTCAAAATTGCAGAATAAAAAGGCACGGTCCAGGGATCAGATCAACGCTCTGACGCCATGTAGCAATCCAATAGTTTTAGAAATCAAAATCAGACATAAGCTGAAGCTTAGAAGTTAGAACAAGAGAGATGATACTGAAGAGAAAGGAACGAGGAGAAGGGAAAGAGATGACTTGCGTATGCAAGGCTCCCCCTCTCCTGTTTTATAGATTTAATATTCAGCATTAGTTTAGGATATCTTTCCTAAACTAAAACACAGAAAATAGAAATACAATATTAGAAAAATTAGAAAGCTCTGAAATAGAAAACTATCCTAGATATGATTTAGTTGTTGACCAAGAAAAAAGGAAAAAAGAAAATCTAGAAAAGTAAAGTAATAGCAAGAATCTCTGCCAATCCAATAACCCACGATTTCCAACGGAAACCTTGCTTGAAAAGTACCTCGAGATTTCTGTTTTTGGTCAAGTCGAAACTGGCCTTGGAACTGAAACCTCGATCCTTGGCTGAGACAGATCAAGATCGAGCCGAGTTCAAGATATCTCGATTCATCTCAACAGAGAGGAGGCATTTTTAAAGGTGTGGCTCAACCGAAATCTCAGTCTTGGATTGAGATCTTGAACTTGACCAAGATCTAGGTGAACTATCTGTCTCTTTGGTCTTCTCTGCTGCTTTCTCCACCTTCTCTGCCTTTTTGTAAGCCACATCCTTTGCATGCTTTTGCTGGACTTGCAGGTTCAGTTGAGTTGTAGCCTTGTAAGGAAAACAACCCTTTCTAGAGGTCCTTATCTTTCTTTTAATTTACTATCTTTCTCATATTACCCTTCAGTTAGTGCCCATCCATGTTGACTTTTTTTCCCCTAATTTTATTTTTAACCCATTCTCCCGAATTCCAGGTTCACCTTCATACTCCTTGGTCAATTTCTTATTGCCTTATATTGTTTCCTAGTTCCAAAGAATGTCCCTTGCCTTGTTGTTCTTCTTTTATTGCAAATATCATTTTACCCCGGCCTTATTTGCGCTTACTTGGATTTAATCTGAATTACAGTCATGGCCTTCCCTTGTCACATTGAGATAATTACAAAATTGTTATATTTATTTGTTAGGCCTGATCATATCAATTTGGGGATTTTAATTTTTAGAGGCTTGGCTCATTCATTACCCAAATTCCCTACCTT
Organism: Hakea prostrata; assembly: GCF_041222555.1. Taxonomy (NCBI): domain Eukaryota; kingdom Viridiplantae; phylum Streptophyta; class Magnoliopsida; order Proteales; family Proteaceae; genus Hakea; species Hakea prostrata. Next base: position 43,403,515 of record NC_142603.1, read on the forward strand.
GCGTGAAGATTGAAATTATCATTGAGGATCTTACTTGGAATTACATTAGCATGAAAGGTACATTGAAAATTATGGAGATTTTTTTGCAAAGCTGGTAATTGGTTGTCATTATTTCTCCACATCTAATGCTACACGTGCAAAGAGAGATTTAAGACTTACTCTCTATCCACCATGGTTGTTGAGGCGACAAGGCGAGGCTAAGTAATAGAGGGCAACGAAAACCAAGGCGACACCAGGTCGCCTTGACCCAGAAATGGGCCTAGGTGCCTAGGCTGATGCTTTGACAACCATGCTATCTACTAAAAGAATTTTATTTGGTGAATTACTACCTACTACCTACTATATTGCGTTCTTGCAAAGAGCACTTGTGTTGGGACATTCTACACTTTTTACGTAATTGTGCAGAAATTGGAGCTGCACTTTTGGAGCTGCAATTTACCTACTTGTACAGATATTGGAGGCACACATTTTACCTCCTTGTGCAGAAATTGGAGCTGCACTTTTCCCTATCACTGGCATTATTTGGATAGTAACCTTGATGTTATTGTTGCTACTATACTTATGGACATGGTTCATCTCTACCGGAGCTTATTACTCTTATTGTTGGATGGTTCATTCGGCAAGAAGATTGTTTACTTAAGTTGCTGCTAATTGTTTCTTGAGTGAAAGTTGTATATATCAGTGTCTGCTAGTGCTACTTATGCTCAAGAGTAATGAAGTTTTTTTATATCTTCTTGTTATTGCAAGCTGACGCCCTTATGTTTTATGCTCCAACTTGAGGGGGAGTGTTAAAGAAATAGTGGCGACATTAGGGGTACAATCTGGAAAGTTGCCAAAGAGACTTATTCAAAGGTTGGAAATGATGCACAATGTTTTGAGATTTGAAACAAAATTCTTCAGTTGTAAGAAAAACGCTCACCCTCTCTCAGTATTATAATACTCTTGGAGGTTACTATTAAACCCTTGACTTCTACAGGCATTTTACTCCAACATGTGTTGTTGATGTTGCTGCTTATCAAAAGTGGGAGGATAAGCTTCGAGTGTATATTTTTTGGTGCATCTCAACATTGAGTATGATCAGATATGTGCTCAGATCCTTTCACGGGAACTTTTTCCATCGCTAGAGCAAGCTTATGGTCTGGTTGATATTGAGAATAGTTGTGGGACAACTATGGTATATACTTTGATGTCTGATAAATCTACACTTGAGGCTAGTACAAGTAGTAATCAAAATCATACAAGTGACTCTCCTTGCACATCAGTTAAATGTGAGTATTGTGGTCAAGAGCATTATACCAAGGACAAGTGCTAGAAGTTGCATGGTTATCCAGAAAATTCCTGTGGAGGAGGATGCAATGCTAAGCGGGGAAGAAACCAAGCATCTGCTCATCAAGCTAATTTTGACACCCTGAGTGACCCAACACCTCTCTCCCTCGGCGAGCTCCAGTACCTTTGCTAGTTGATGACTATACTTGATCTAACCTCTTCTATGCCAGCTCTTGGTGCGAGTGTAGCTTTTTCCATAGTTCCCCCTTCAGATACATAGCCTACCACAGGTTTCTTCAGTTTTCAAAATGTCAGTTCGACTTATCCCTCCTAGATAATTGACTCTGGGACAACCAACCATATAAATGGCTCTTCATCTTTGTTTCATACATATTCTTTTGTTCCTTTGACTCAAGTAGTTTGAACTGCTGATGGGTCTCTTTCTCCTATCTCTAGAAAAGGGATCTATTAATATATCATCTTCCCTTACATTATTTTCTGTTTTGTATGACCTACGTTTTTTGCTAATCTTTTGTCCATTAGTAGTCTTACTTATGATATGAATTGCAAAATAACATTTTGCCCTTCTCACAATGTGTTTTAGGACTTGGAAATAGGCACATGATTGGCAATGGAAGACAGTAAAGGGGGCTCTGTCTATTGCACGGGTCTCCATCAGCTTTTTCCACAGCCTCTAGTTTCATTTCTCCAGCACTTTTTACTCTATTACAGTCGCATTGTCGGTTACACCACATTCCCTTATATTATTTATGTTTTTTCCTGATCAAGTCAAACATTGTAATTTATTAAGTTGAATGGTTTTAATTGTGATACTTGTATTCTAGCCAAGCAAACTAAACATTTTTAGCCACTTTGAAATAATTGTAGCGCTATTCCTTTTATTGTTATTCACTCTGATATGTGGGTCTTTCTCGGATTGTTTCTATTTCTAGCCATAGGTGGTTTCTTACCTTTATTAATCATTGCATTAGAACCACGTCTACTTACTCCACAAAAAAGGTGATGTCTTTTCATGTTTTCAAATTTTTCATAAAATGGTTAGTACAAAGTTTGGGACCACAGTAAAAATCATGTGTATCGATAATAGGAACGAGCATTTGAATGGGGCATTTCCCTCTTACCTAGTTGACCATGGCATTATACACTAGACTAATTCTGTCGACACCCCTCCTTAAAATGGCATAGCCAAGTGCAAGAATAGACGTCTTTTGGAGGTGGCATGTTCCTTGATGTTTACTATGAATGTGCTTCCTCGATTTTGAGTGATGTGGTCCTTACTTCAGCCTATCTGATTAACCCATGTTGTCCCAAGTTTTGCATTAGTGCTGTTCCCCTCAAGTTTTTTTTCGAGATAGCAGCCTTTATTGTACCACCTAAGCCCGAAACCACTATCTACATGATAAGTTAGATCCACATGGGTTACGGTGTATTTTCCTTGATTATCTTGCTACCTAGAAAGGCTATAAGTGTTATCACCTTGCTTCTCATCGCTTCTTTATCTTTGTGGATGTTGTGTTCTAGCATTCCAGGACCAAATTCCCTTTTCTACCCTTACACCTCATCAAGGGGAGAATATTAGTGAAGAGGTTGCGGTCCTTGGTCCTCCTTTAGATATTTCTCCTGAGATTCTTGCTGATGATCCTCCTTTGGAAGATGGGAGTGACTGGACAAGAACAGCTGGTGGATCAAAATACTAATGTGCAAGGAAAGCAACGACGTCTAAAGACCTATCAAAGGTGGTCCGTGAGAGAAGATCCCCCTTTGGTACTGAGTTAGTTGGAAGCTCTTGCTCATGTATAGTCTTGAGGTAACAATTCTTGGTGAGTATAATTCTGAACCATCTCTTAATCCCACTTTGGACTTACCAATTGCATTAAGAAAGCAGCACGTAGGTGCACCAAACATCCTATTTCTAGTTTTGTTTCATATGAGTTCCTATCTCTTAAATTTCAAAGCTTTGTTTCCTCTTTGTCCTCTACTTTTATTCTTACTGCTGACGCCCGACGCGACCGCCGCGCCCCACCGGCGGGGGGTCCTCACTCTTCCTTCTCCGCGTCGGTTGCGTCTTCCCCCCCTCTTTTTTACTCCTGTTTGTCTTTGTCCCTGCCCCCATACATGGCAAGAAGCATTGTCTCACTCAAACAGGAACGAAGAGATGGATGAGGAGATGCAAGCTTTGGGAGAAAACAGGATGTGGGAACTGGTGTCTTTGCCTTCAAGAAATCAAACTGTTGGGTGCAAATGAATATTTGTCATCAAGCACAAGGCAGATGGGACTGTGGAGTGATACAAAGCAAGATGGGTGGCCAAGGGCTTTACTTTGACTTATGGGATAAACTATTAGAAAATATTTGCCCCATTTGCTAAGATGAATACAGTTCACGTTGTTCACACATGTCGATGGATCCTGTAACAACTAGATGTGAAGAATGCTTTCCTCTATGGTGAACTTCAAGAAGAGGTATATATAAATGTGCCACCTACCATTGAGACTTATAGGAAAAGTGTGCATGCTAAAAAGGGCATCATATGGGATGAAGCAATCTTCAAGGGCTAGGTTTTGGAGATTTCACAAAGCCATGATTTCCATTGGGTACGAGCAGAGTAACGCAGATTATACCCTGTTCATCTAGAAGAGAGAGCTCCCATACCACTATACTTCTAGTAGCAGTGAAGAGGAGATTACAACTTTGAAGACCTTTATGGAAACCGAATTTGAGATTAATGACATGGGGAAGCTTAGATATTTCCTAGGATTGGAATTGGCATATTCAGTTACTAGTGTTTCCCTCTTTTGAAGGAAGTATACTCTGGACCTACTGAAAGAAACTAGAATGCAATGGTGTAAGCGAACAAAGATTCCTATTGAGCCTAACCTACACTTGAAGGCAAAAAAAAGGTAACCGGTGGACAAGACAAGCTATCAAAAGTTGGTAGAAAAGTTGATCTATCTATCTCATACTAGACCAGAAATCACATTTGCAATTAGTCTTGTTAACCATTAGATGCATGATCTCTACTCCTCAAACTTGGATGTAATACATCGGATCTTGAGGTACTTGAAGGCTACTCCAAAAAAGGAATTCTAATTTCAGTTCATGGATACCTAAAAATTAAGGCATACAAAGATTCAAATTAGACAAGGTGTCCTCATGATAGGAGATTAAAAATTAAGGTATACAAAGATTCAAATTGGGCAAAGTGTCCTCATGATAGAAGATCTACCTCTAGTTACTAATGTATGTAGGAGGCAATGGTGGCATGGAGGAGTGAAAAATAGGCAATGGTTGCAAGGTTAGGGCAATTGCTCAAGGTATTTGTGAGGTGCTGTGGCTACAGGGCTGCTTCAAGAGCTTGGATTAGATTCATAGATACCTATACAACTGTATTCAGATAGCAAATCAGCAATCAACATAGCTCACAATACAGTACAACATGAGATTGACATACACTTTATCAGAGAAAAGATTGAGGCTGGACTAATTCGTATTACTTTTGTTACGTTTAACAATGAACAAAAATGATGTTCTTACAAAAAGCTTGAGTACCAAGGCATTCAATAATATTATTGACAAATTGGGCAAGATAAATATCTATGCTCCAACTTGAGGGGGAGTCTTGTAAGGAAAAAGTAGTTGTTCTTTTATTACTAAAGGTAGAATTGTCCTGTTAGGTTATTTTTATTATACTGTTGTAATAATCCCACATTGGGAAGATCTGTTCTTATTTTGGTAAGTTTCTAATATAAATAAAGGCCCTACTATGTCAATCAAGCAAAAATCAGGATTTTCTCAAATCTTTCAACAGTCTTGATGATAATAAAGACCTATGTTGAAGGTAATATTGGGTACGCTACCTGGTTTCTTGACCTTCCCTAATCTTTGTAAGGCAGCAGTAGTAGTTCTTTCATTACTAAGGGTAGAATTTTCCTTTTAGGTTATTTTTATTATACTCATTGTAGTAATCACACATTGGGAAGATCTGTTCCTATTTTGGTAAGTTTCTAAAGGCCCTACCATGTCAATCAGGCAAAAGTCAGGATTTTCTCAAATCTTACAACAGTCTTGGTGATAATAAGGACCTATGTTGAAGGTAGTATTGGGTAGGCTACCTGGTTTCTTGACCTTCCAAGAGGGACTTGGCACTGCAAACAATAAATGAAGTATCTTAACTTTTTATAAAGTGCACTCACAATTATGTATATCGAAACCAACTTAAATCTAAAGGATTATATAGATAATAATAAAAAAATGATATTACTTGAATGTAAAGGAAACAAGTAATCAAACAATAAATGCAATATCTAGACTTTTTATAAAGTGAACTCACAATTATGTATATTGGAACCAACTTAAGTCTACAGGACTAGATAGATAGTAATTACAAAATGATATTACCTGAAAGTAAAGGAAACAAGTAACCCTGGGAAGAGAATATCCCCAAAGCCAACCAGGTTATAGCCACCCCATGGATCAATGAGTCGAGGGAATTTTAAAACCATAGGAATGGATACACTGCTAGAGCCGCCACCACGAGCAACCTATAAATGAAAGTAGCAATAGTGTAAATTTTGGCATCGGAATTTTAATATAATAGAAATGGCTTCGATCCCTGAGACACCCTGAGCAACCTATAAATGAACAGAGTGCAGAACAATGATTTAGATGCTTAATATGGCAAAAACAACCTGTAAATGAAACTTAATCACAAAATTCAAGAACTACAAGTTGACAAAACGTGGACCACAACTAAACGTAACTCTAGATAATTCTATTATGACACTATTAAAAATAACTCACAGATAATTCTATCATGGCACCTGCATATAGAGTGAAAGGGTACGGATCTTTAAACAAGAAAGCGTATGACCTAAAATAACCCAGAAAGCACATTTGATTTTCTTAACTTATTTTATAATTTGTGATTCCCTTTTGCCAATGGGTGTTTTATATACTTCTCTTACTAGGGGTCTGCTGGGGCTTGATTATCTATGTTTGACCTAAGGGTGAATAGTCCTAGATTATACCAATATGGGTTACAATGCCTCATGGTAGGGAGTAATTTTCACCTAGCCATGGTCTTTGAGTCTCTTTTGCTCCATCAATCTGCTCCTCTTCCACTTTCTCCTCTCTTCCTCTCTTCCTCTCTTCTTTCTTCTTTCCTCCTTCCTTTATCATGCTATATATTTAAAATCGAACAGTTCAGGAGAAAATAAATGATATAAATAAAGCTAGATAACATAAAACTATCAATGAATGCTAAGGCAACAGATGGAACTTAAAATAAAAGCCTAACCCATGTAGGAACTTTTGAGCGTATGACACATTTGATCTACAGTTGAAGACTAAAGATAACATGATTCACCCAGACCACCAATGATAAGAAACAGTCTCTAGCTACCAAATAACATAATTGTCAAGTGTAGGCGATCCAATGCATTTGAGGTCCTCCCTAAGTGCTTAGCCACTTAGTAGTAACACCACCTAAGTGGTCTACATCGCCTAAGGTTTTTTTTTTTTTTTTAAATGCATCGGTTCTATAACTAATATTATAAAAAATCAACACTAAGTCACATCAAGTAATCAATAATCAACATCAAGTCGAATGCAATAGTTAGCACCATCAAATAACAAAAAAAAACAACATAGAAATAGAAGACAATAAACTGAATAACCAAAATTTTGAAGTTTGATACAATCAAAATATACCATGGGTTTATATGTTCTTTGACCATTTCATTTTCAGGTGTACCTAGTCTCACAGTTAGTTTATATTGTTCCTAGAAAACATAATCTTATCAACATGTAATTAAATTGCCTCCATTTAGAGCAATGCACTTGATCTCTAAGAAATTTGATTAATCAAATACTTTTATTTTTAAGAGAATTTTTGTATCTAGTATAGCCTCAAAAGGAGCTGATTGGAAGGCAAGAATCCATGTAGCCAACCCTGTTTAGATGGGACAAGGCTTCTTCTTGTTGTTTGTTGTTGTTGTAGACAAGGTGGGAGATCTCGCTATTTGAGGATAGCGAGACGAGATGAGAGGCGAGAGTGGAGAGATGGGAGATCTCGCCAATATCTCGGCGAGATCTCACCAAGGTGGTTGGACCACCTCTTTAGGGGGTTTTAAAACCCCCTGTCTTGCTCAAGAGAGGCATATCTCGCCTCTCTCTCTCTCGTTGCAAGTGCATTTTTGGCCGGAATTTGTTGGGAATTCAACTTCTAAACATCATCAACACATCTACAACAGTAGATTCAAGTCTATTTCAAGTGATCTTCAACAAAGGTAAGATTTTCCCCCAAATTTGAAAATTTCAAATAGAAGGTTCTACAATGAGTGTGTGAGTATAGTATAAATATATGTTGATGATCAAGCTTTGATCTACACTTTCATGAAAAAAAATTTTAATTTTCTGTTATTAAATTTTTTTTAAAAATTTTTGTATTTAAAAAATATATTATCTAAATAAATTAAAACTAAAAATTATAAATAAATACTTATGATATGAATTTGATTATCACTTATGTTAAACTACATTAAGAGGGCTACAATCCCATGTATTCATATTTTGATTATCATGCTTGCTGTATTTATTCTAATTTTTTTATTTAAATAATTAAATAAAATAATTATGAAAAATATTATTTTATTAAAAAATCATCTGTTTTTTTTTTAAATGATGCTTATCTTATGTAGTTTATTTTAAAAATACAAACACGTCTGTTTGAGCATCGTATACATGTTATCTTAGAACAAAGTGTGTTTTGTTGTTTTATAAATTGTTTTTACATAAAATAATATTTTATTAAAAAAATATATCTTTTTTTTTATTTTTTTTTTTTTAATGATGCTCATATTATGTAGTTTATTTTAAAAATACAAACATGTTTATTTGAGCATTGTATATATGTTATTTTAGAACAAAGTGTGTGTTTTGTTGTTTTATAAATTATTTTTACATGTTTTTATTTATCTAAAAATTATTCTAATGATTATTTGGGAACATTCATGTATGTAATTCAGTGTTGTACACTTGTATCTTAAATGGCAACTAGTGGGGTAGCGGCAATAGTAGTGGGACTCAAGACATTGCTTGGCAACATGGGGATCCACTGACTGCCGACAAGAAAAAATCCTGATGCAAGTATTGCCTTAAGACCTTGAATTCTGGTGGTTCAACCTGATTAAAACAACATTTAGCTGGTGGCTACAAAGATGTTTCCAAGTGTCCCAATGTTCCTTATGAAGTGCAAAAAGCAATTGCAACAACTTTAAAGGGAGAGAAACAAAAAAAGGAGATGGCACAAAAGCAAAGCGAATTTGAGGATACAGTGCTGGCTAGACCTTTTGTTAATGTTGATGAGGAGTTAGAAGACGAAGAGGAGAGTAGGGTTATCGGTGTTGAGTCACAGGCCGAGTGGAGACAAATGAAGGCTGCAATGGAAGCTAGCAGACAGTCCTTACATTTGGAGTATTTGAGGCAATATGAACAGACAAGAGGAGCAGGTGGTTTAGGGTCAAGGGCATCCATGCCACCTAGACATAGTTTTCACGGATGTGAGAGGACCGAAAGGAGGAGGAAGACTAGACATTATGATGCCACATTTGACCAAGACCCCTCCCTCTTCAAGCATCAAGACATCTATTAAAGAAGCCTTCCATATATGTTTGCTGGCCGTAAAGAAGGTAGTAGGGAGGAGAGGAGGAAGCTAGGTTGGCAATCAACAAATTCATGCTTTACAACAACATTGCAGCCAATGTAGTCAAAACACCATACTATCGGGGGATGATCAATGCAGTTGCTAGGGTAGGTGTAGGGGCTAAAGGCCCAATAGCTTGGAAAGTAATGAATAAATATTTACCAAAGCTAAAGCAGGAGGTGGATGAATACATTGGTTAATTAAAGGAAAAATGGAGTACATATGGTGTTACTGTGATGGCTGATGGATGGACTGGTCTTACTAGACAGTCCACCAATAATTTCATGTTGAGCTGTAATGGAAAGACATCCTTTCTTAAGTCAGTGGATGCTTAAGATAAAATCAAATATGCTGACTACCTTTACAAGCTTCTTAGGGAGGTGGTCCTCGAGTTAGGGCCAAAGAATGTTATCTAAATTGTCACAGATAATAATGCTAACTTCAAAAAAGCTGGTGAAATGTTGATGAAGAAGAAGAGCAGCAGGATCCACCTCTTTTGGATGCCATGTGCAGCACATTCGATTGATCTTATGTTGAAGGACTTTGGGAAAAGAAAGTCAATCAATGCTATGGTTGACAGGGCTAGAAGGGTAACTAATTTTATTTAAAACCATGGTTATGTGCTGAAGATGATAAAGAACCACTGTAAGGGTGATCTAGTCAGACCTGCATTGACTAGATTCGCCACCAACTATGTAGCTCTGAAAAGCTTCCAAAAGAAAGTGGTGGGTCTATGACATATGTTTGCAAGTGAGGAGTGGTTTAATTAGCATGGATCTAGCCATCCTGATGCAGTACTAATCCAATAAACCATCGCTGATGATTCCTTTTGGAGGCAGCTGAATAGGAAGTGGGCATTATAGAGCCTATTGTGTTTGTTTTAAGGATGGTGGATTCAGAGAAGAAGCCCACAATGCCCCATATATATGCTGCCCTCCAACAAATGAAAGAGTTAGTTAGAGCTGCTTCCGCTACCTCCTTCAAATCTTACGAGAGGATCATCAATGATAGATGGGAGACGCACTTGATGCATCCTTTGCACTTGGCTGGTGAGTCACTTTTAAGTCTTTAAGTTTTTGTTGTATACTTTAATTTACATTCTTAATTTGTTATAAGTTATAAGTTATAATTTATAAACAAGTAAACAACCAAATCACTAACCAATTTTTTAATTTCCACAATGCAAGCTTACTACCTCAACCTAAAGAACCATTACAAGAATGATCTGGGGTTTAATGTAAGATAATGAATGCGGTGCAAGACATGGTGGAGAAGCTTGTGTCAAATCCCGTCATGCAGGGGACAGTTAATGGAGAGGTGAGAACTTATTCAATTGTTTCTTCAACTTCTTGCATTAGTGCATTAAGCATATGCAAAATACAATAATTAAAGAATTGGTGTACAGATCAGGGAGTTCAATGATGCCTCTGGGAGTTTTGGAAAGCCTTCTGCAGTTGCAACTAGGCAAAAAAATGATCCTAGTAAATAGTCCATTACTATAAGTATTAAGTCTATAACTCTGTAAATGATAACTGATAAGTTATAGAAATATTAAGATTTACTTGTCTAATGCATTCTTATTTTTTGTTATGCAACTGACTGGTGGGTGTTATATGGAACTAGTGCGCCAAATCTTAGGGACATAGCAATTAAAGTACTCCACAAACTTGCTCATCCTCTGGTTGCGAGAGGAACTGGAGCACCTTCTCGTTCATCCATAGTAAGGTATAGAACAGATTGGGGAGTAAGAGGCTTAGAGGACTTAGTGTATGTGCATTACAACATGAGATTGAGAGTAGGGCACATACAAGATCATATAGATGACAAAATTGCGAACCAATTGAGTTGACTGATATATTCCACGAGCCCCCTGCAGAAGATGATGTCATATATCAGTGGGTTAGGGATCGAGGTGTCCCAATGCCGGATGGGCCAGGAGGGCAGCCGGATCCTACCATTGCTGCTGTGGCTAAGCACGTGTCTTCTGATGAGGGTCAGGCTGCTATAGCAGCATTAGAAGGACCAACTGTACCATTTGTGGAGCCACCTGGTCGACTTGAAACAACTTCGGTGACATATAGTAGTGGGAGTGCAGATGATGCTGATGATACCAGATGACCCAAGTCAATCATGGAGGCAGTCAAGCTGGTGGTGTTACTGGTGGAAGTCAACGTCAACAAAGGGAGTCACCTCCACCAGGTCCGAGTCATCCGACACATGTGAGCCACAGTTCCCCTATCTCTCAGACTTATGCTAGGAGTAGGAAGAGCAGATCAAACCAGGGGCAAACGAATGATGATGCGAGCATGCATGATCTTGAATTGAATATGGGAAGCATGAGCGTAGATCATGGTCACAGTGATTCACAAGAGCAAAGTTTAGACAATTGGCAGACACCGGGGTACCTATACGGGGGTCAAAGCACCGGTCCAGATTACACTGGTATTCTTCTTATGGAGATTATGCTATTCCTCAAGACCTTGCACTTGGAGAGTACACATATGGGAGTGAAGGTGGGTTGTTAACTGAGTGGTTTAGAAACCCCTACCCACATACTCAATAGCAATATGAACAACAACAAGAACAATGGCACTTTCACCCACCCATGATTGACGGTTTTCCCAGAGTGCTATTCCTCTAGTATTCTGACATGGAGACATATCAGTTCCATATAAACCAATATGTGACATACTACAGTGATGGGTTGACTTGGGAGTCATATGTGGCCACCGTTCAGAATCAGTTGATGCAGAATGCTGAGTGATACTCTTATAGTCTTATTGTCTTGTAGAATTGTAAGTTGTAAGTTGTAACTTTGTAAGTTGTAAATTGTAATCTTGTTACTCTTGTACTCATGTCAGTCTTGTGACTTATGAGTTGTGAACTTATGGATTATGATTTATGACTTACTAAAAGTATAAAACTTCTTATGGTTGTAAAATTTTGAAGACATTTAAGTTCTTTGATAGTTCGATCACTTGAAAACTTGATGTGTAATGTTAATGTATTTGATACTTGATAGTTGATAACTTGACTTACTTGATATCTTTACATTACTTGTTGTCCAACCTTGCATTTCACAGAATTTCGGTTTTACACATAGGGTCGACTTAGAAGACATACTTAGGGTTATATCCTCACAAATCTAAGGCCACCAATGTATTCAAAAGGCCTTAAATAGGCTAAAAACCAAGTTTGCTAACTTCCATTGCAGCATTCATCTGTCTCCACTCGGCCTGTGACTCAACACCCATAACCCTCCTCTCCTCTTCGTCTTCTAACTCCTCATCAGCATTAACAAAAGGTCTAGCCAGCAATGTATCCTCAAATTCGCTTTGCTTTTGTGTCATCTCCTCCTTTTTTTGTTTCCCTCCCTTTAAAGTTGCTGCAATTGCTTTTTGCACTTCATAAGGAACATTGGGACACTTGGAAACATCTTTGTAGCCACTAGCCAAATGTTGTTTTAATCTGGTTGAACCACTAGAATTCAAGGTCTTAAGGCAATACTTGCATAAAGATTTTTTCTTGTCGGCAAACGTGGATCCCCATGTTGCCAAGCAATGTCTTGAGTCCCACTACTATTGCCGCTACCCCACTAGTTGCCATTTAAGATACAAGTGTACAACACTGAATTACATACATGAATGTTCCCAAATAATCATTAGAATAATTTTTAGATAAATAAAAACATGTAAAAACAATTTATAAAACAACAAAACACACACTTTGTTCTAAAATAACATATATACAATGCTCAAATAAACATGTTTGTATTTTTAAAATAAACTACATAATATGAGCATCATTAAAAAAAAAAAAAAAGAAGATAATTTTTTTAATAAAATATTATTTTATATAAAAACAATTTATAAAACAACAAAACACACTTTGTTCTAAGATAACATAAATACAATGCTCAAACAGACGTGTTTGTATTTTTAAAATAAACTACATAAGATAAGCATCATTTAAAAAAAAAAAAAAAAAAAGATAATTTTTTAATAAAATAATATTTTTTCATAATTATTTTATTTAATTATTTAAATAAAAAAATAAGAATAAATACAGCAAGCATGATAATCAAAATATGAATACATGGGATTGTAGCCCTCTTAATGTAATTTAACATAAGTGATAATCAAATTCATATCATAAGTATTTATTTATAATTTATAATTTTAATTTTTTAAATATGAAAATTCAAAAAAAATTTTAATAACAAAAAATTAAATTTTTTTCCATGAAAGTGTAGATCAAAGCTTGATGATCAACATATATTTATACTATACTCACACACCCATTGTAGAACCTTCTATTTGAAAAAATTCAAATTTGGGGGAAAACCTTACCATTGTTGAAGATCACTTGAAATAGGCTTGAATCTGTTGTTGTAGATGTGCTGATGATGTTTAGAAGTTGAATATCCAACAAATTCCGGCCATAAATCAACTTTTCCAGCCAAAAATGCACTTATAGCAAAAGAGAGGCAAGGGGTTTTAAAAACCCCTAAAGAGGTGGTCCAACCACCTTTGGCGAGATCTCAACGAGATATTGGCAAGATCTCGCGAGATGGCGAGATCTCCCATTTCTCTACTCTCACCTTTCATCTCGTCTCGCTATCCTCAGATAGCTAGATCTAGGCAAGATCTCCCACCTTGGACATGTTACCATTCCAATCTCCAAATCCAGATTCAGTTCCTGTAAGTATCCCTAAGGTATCTTTTTCTAACCTCCCTATTGCTGTTAGAAAAGGAATCAGATCGTGTACTCAACATCCTATAGCTAAATATGTTTCCTATGATTCTTTGTCTAACACCTACCCAGCCTTCATATCTTCTTTATTTACTACATTTGTTCCAAAGACTTGGCAGGAAACTATGCTAATAAAAATTGGAAGGCAGAAATGGTAGAGGAAATGCAGGCTATGAAGAAGAATGGTACTTGGGAGTTGGTTACTCTTCCTCCACATAAACAACCGGTAGGTTGTAAGAGGGTGTTCGTGGTAAAACAGAACATGGACGGTTCAGTCAACCGATTGAAGGCTAGATTGGTTGCAAAAGGGTTCACTCAGACTTATGGAATTGATTATCAAGAGACCTTTGCTCCTGTTGCAAAATTGAATATAGTCAAGGTCTTGTTATCAGTAGCTGTGAATCAACATTCGGATTTACATCAATTAGATGTAAAGAATGCATTTTTGAAGGCTAGATTGGTTGCAAAAAGGTTCACTCAGACTTATCGAAGTGATTATCAAGAGACCTTTGCTCCTGTTGCATAATTGAATACAGTCAAGGTCTTGTTATTAGTAGCTGTGAATCAACATTGGGATCTACATCAATTAGATGTAAAGAATGCATTTTTGCATAAAGAATTGAAAGAAGAGGTCTACATGGAAATCCCACATGGATTCTCTGATAGCAACACAAAAGGGAAGGTTTGTCAGTTGAAGTGGTCAATTTATTGGCTGAAGCAATCTCCCCGGTGTTGGTTTGGATGCCTCCAAAAAGCCGTGACATCAATAGGTTACAAGAAAAGTAATGATGACCATACTCTCTTTGTAAAAATGTCAGAAATTCACATCACACTTCTTATAGTCTATATAGATGACATTGTCATCACTGGGAATGATGGGGCAGAAATACAAAAGCTGAAGAGCTCCTCGGCATGGAATTTGAGGTTGAAGACCTAGGGAAACTCAAGTATTTCCAGGGAATTGAGGTCGCTAGGTCAGAAAAAGGCATCTAGTTGTCCCAACGCAAGTACCTAGACTTAACTTCAGAAGTGGGAATGTTGGGATGTAAAGCCATGGATATCCCAATTGAAGTAGGTATTAAGCTTAAAGAGAAAGAGGGAGTACCAGTAGATAAAGGGAGATATCAAAGGTTGGTTGGAAAACTGATTTATACGTTTCACACTAGACCTGACATTGTTTTTCAGCAAGCCTAGTGAGTCAGTTTATGCATGACCCATACTCGACTCATATGAATGTTGTTACTAGAATACTTCAGTATCTGAAATCCACACTAGGAAAGGGAATACTTTTGTCACCCTCAGATAATTTGAAAGTGGAAGCTTATACAGATGCTGATTGGGCTAGTTCACCTGACAGAAAATTAATATCAGGATATTGTACATTTGTTGGGGGCAATCTAGTAACCTGGAGAAGTAAGAAGCAAAATGTGGTGTCATTGTCTAGTACAGAGGCCGAGTATAGATCCATGGTTTGAGGAGTATGTGAACTTTTATGGTTGAAGGGCCTATTAGAAGATATTGGGTTTCTTGTTACAAGTCTCATGATGTTATATTGTGACAACAAGGCTGCCATCAGTTTAGCCAATAATCCAGTGCAACATGATCGTACAAAACATATTGAGATAGATAGACTTTTTGTCAAAGGAAAGTTGGAACAAGGGCTGATATGCATGCCTTTTGTGAGATCTGGAGATTAAGTAGCTGATCTTTACTAAAGGACTGAAGGAAGGAGATTTCTACCCTATTTTGAGCAAGTTGGGCATGATTAACATCTATGCCTCAACTTGAGAGGGAGTGTTGGTTGGTTTGGTTTATTTGTGGGTTGGTTTAATTATAAGTTGTGGTTCAAGTTTTTTTATTCAGTTGTTTAGTGAGGGTAATTATGTAACTTTATATATTTCACATTATTATAAATAAGAAACTTAGGGGTCACATTGATAACCTAAGGATTTAGTTATTTCCACAGAATTCAAATAGGACGTTTGCTTCCAACTTCAAAGACTCCTTATCTCAACTTAGACTGACTCGAATATTAATCAAAAAGCAGAATTGAACTACTAATAAACCCTTAATTACAAATATGCCCAGCTGGGCCCAAGTAGGACTGATAAAATTACCAAACTACCCTTGATATCAAACTGTGCTTCGTATGCTGCTAAGCAACAGGCCTAGGACTTCCTTCAGGCTTTGGATTCCACTTGGGCTAGGTCTGGTGACCTACATCAAATGTTGTATTTTAGCAATGTGTTATCATCTTAAAACTTATGGAACTTTTAGATTTGAGGAACACCCGGGCAAGAAATTTTACCTACCACCAAAAATCTAGTTTTTGTTCTTAACTGAGACATTGAATTTTTATTCCTTGAAATTTTTTATTCATCAACTATTTTAATTGGATCCAAATAGAGGGCATTTGCATATTTATGGATAGTATAATAATTCATTTAGTTAGATGACAGCAGGCATAAATGTGTGGTGGAACCAGTTTCAGTACTAGTTAGACTACTGCACAGTGGCCTACAATAAGACGGTAACCATGGCCCCAATATATCAGCCTGGATGCCTAAGCAGTGCATTTGCAACTCCTTGACAACTTTGCCAACTAAAATGATAAATAAATGCAAGAGCGAAAATATTAGACTTACCGTAACCATAACACTTTTACCAAAGATGTATGGCGACAGAAAGACCCAAAATATGTCGTAAACAAATGCAGAACAAAGAAGTACTGCAGCAACCTGGATAGAAAGAATAATAATCAGAAGGTCTGCAGTACAAGTACAAACTACCTGATGCTTCATTTGCATACCATTATATTTGGCAACCTAGCAACTTGCAGTATTTTAATCATCAAACAGATACCCTGTACATAAAAAAGTTGAGCTTTAGAGAACACAAAAACAAAAACTTCAAGGATTAGTTTCAAAGCAATGCAACAGCTGACCAAACAACGCAAATTAAAGGCAATGATCTGGGTGCAACATAAGCAGAGAAGATTGAACTACCTCCACAAAATAAAATAGTCATGATTGGAACTTATTAAATATCACTCTCACTGCCAACTATATGATAATTGCCCTTCTATGACCTATTTAAACTGGTTTGGGTAGCTATATTTCGTGTGCACACTACAATTTTTGGTTTTTCACTATATTTATTTAGATATCATTCGTCTGATTCAGGAGGAAACCACCACTGACTGCCTAGCATACATGAGACAATATGGCACTATGTCAGCATGCTTCAACAGCAATAAAATATATGAGCAAGGAAAAGCATATTGGTGGTATATAGAATACCAACTAGAAATACTCATCACAAGCACTGAATGAAAGCAAAATTAGCACCCCCATAATAGACAATATATATAACCTACAAGTAAATCTTGAAAGATCCAGGCATATGATGCATGCTGCTTCACGGCCCAGAAAATGGCAATTGCAGCACAGAAGGGATATACTAAAACAGAGAGGATGGTTGTTTCCCCAAGCACAGGAAGGTGTACAGTCTTCTGGCCACAGTTTCTGCATATTCTGCAAAGAGAGCAACAAAAGGACTGAACAAGAGGATAGAATGAAAACTGGAAAAGTACCTAGGAAAGAATATAATGAACTATCTACAAGTTCAGTACAAAATATATCCTCTTAGGTATACCTCCGAATCAGAGTTACTATGCAAGCGCAAGTTCCCTGAAAAACAAATATTGATGAGTCAAAACATAAATAAGCCATGCACGTAAACTAGCATAACCCTAGTTATCAAGCATCGCCATAGCAGCACCTGGCATTCTAGCTCCTTGGAAGACTGGCAGTTGGATTGCTGCCTTAATGGACCTAGGATTTTTGTACCGTCTCCAATGCCATGATTGCCTTGATAACTATGAGCTCAACAGTTACAAGATTGGGTTATTCAACCCAGGAAATCGATTGACCCGAGATTTGCACCCATTCTTTTAATATAATTTTAAAAAATGATGCAGAATGACAGCTTAATAAGCCCATTTTTACTCAAATGATCACTGATCAGCCCCCTTATTTGGGAAAAACCATTCATTCATTCTCTTAAAGGAAAGAGGATGCAGTATTTCATTTGTTTATTTCTAGTTGTGCTGTATTAACTACAGTTGCTTGGAAGGCTCATTTATTAAGCCTATGCAGATGAAGGTGGTACCAGTAAATGGCCATTGATAAACCTAAATGGACAAGGTGCAGCGTTGTGGCCATTGTTTCGATTCACACTGTTTGTGGGTTGCAGATAGAGCACAATGGGAGATTGTCCCAAGATAAAATGACTGAAATAAATGGGATATTTGCCTATGCTATTTTTGTTTTTGTCTTGGTTTCTTTCTTTTGACTGGCATTTACCCAAAAAAAAAAAAAAAAATTTTTTTTCCTTCATCCTCAAAAAAATTTTATATAAATTTTTCCCATTTTTCCCCTTTTTTACCTTTTTAATAGAGGTTTCCGATTACTAATCATGAATATAGGTAAAAAAAAATGGATCTGTAAGAAAAAGGAATTATCCGAAACTTATTCCTAGAATTCTATTTTTTGTCACCAAAGAAAGTCCTATTCTTCTTATGATTTTATCATTCCGATAAACTAAATAATTGTTTGTCACAATAAAATAACTGAACTTAATGCTCTACTTGATTGATTGAAGTTTGATTCACGGGAAAGAAACCGTGGAGCTGAAATAACTCACTCAGAACATCTTTTAAAAGATTACGCGGTACGATTGGATCGAATAAGCCCTTTTGGAATAAATACTCAGCCGCTTGTGAACCATCAGGTACTGTCTTATTCAATGTTTGTTCAATTACTCTTTTACCCGCAAATGCAATGTAGGCATTTGGTTCGGCAATAATAATATCTCCTAACATACCAAAACTTGCTGTCACCCCACCGGTTGTGGGAGATGTAAGGATTGATACATAGAATAATTTTTTATTTGATTGATAATTATATAAAGCAGAAGATATTTTAGCCATTTGCATCAAGCTCAAACTCCCTTCTTGCATGCGTGCTCCTCCGGAAGCACACACTATAATAAGAGGTAAAGATCTATTAGTAGCATACTCGATCAAACGGGTGATTTTCTCGCCTACTACGGATCCCATACTACCCCCCATGAACTGAAAATCCATAACCCCAATTGCTACGGGAATACCATTTAGTTGACCTATGCCTGTTTGAACAGCCTCAGTTAACCCTGTCTTTCGTTGATAAGAATCGATACGCTCTCTATAAGGTTCCTCCTCTGAATGAAATTCAATGGGGTCCATAGAGACCATGTCTTCATCCATAGGATCCCAAGTACCCGGGTCAATCGAAAGTTCGATTCTATCTGAACTACTCATTTTCAAATGATATCCACATTGTTCACAAATATTCATTTTTGCCTTAAAAAATTTCTTATAATTTAATCCATAACAACTTTCACATTGAACCCACAAATGCCTGTATTTTTTATTTATATCGATATCATCATATCCTTCTCTTATATTTATATTGAAATCACTGCCGTTCGTGCTAGTGCTAGTTCTTATACTTATACTATAACGCCCACTTTCACTACAAATATAACTAGAAATGTAACTATCATTGTAATTGTCACTACCACTTGAAATGGAGCTATAACTATCAATACTGATTTCAGAACGAAGATAATTTTCAATGGAACTATTAATGTGATTATTCCAACTATATTTAGTATCATAGATGTAACGATCGTAGTATTGATTGTTACTGTCACTCTTAGACCTATTATTAAGATAATTAGAATTCCGATAACTAGAAAAAAAAACTTTCTAGTTCATTCAGAAAAGAATGATCATTGTCAATCTCAAAAATTTCATTTTCAATATCCAAATATATAGAATAACTGCTCCCATTACTATCCCGAACTTAGAAAGTGTCATCAGAGATAAAACTCCAAATATCTCTGACATCGAATAAATGATCAACATTACTACAACTAGAACTGTCATTATCACTCCAATGATGAATGTTTTTATTCATATCATTTAGAACGGGGTCTTCACTTCCGCTGCTATTGGAAATAGCACCAAGCCTGTCCATTGATTTATTTAGCCCACATCCGCGTTCGAATACAATTTTAGCCCACATCCACATCCATTTCCACTTGTTTCTATTCTGTACATTTGTTTAAACTTGTAATACAATTTTACAGCGCTCATGCTAGAATTTACGTACATATTGACAGAACTATTAATGCATTACAAAGCATTGACAACATTTCAATTACCTGTGCTGTGAGATTTATTTTTATGCAATCACTACTAGTTTCTCTCACAAAATATGACAAAAGAGTCCAGGAAAACATGTGTACCTCAGAACTACCAATGCAGAAAATCACGATCACCACCCAGATGAACCAGGACGAGATAAAGTAGAAGAGTAGCAATAGAAATGTAGACGCTGATACGACAAATATTACAGCACCCTTCACATTAATATCAAGGATTTCTCCCTCAGAATCAGCTGTTTTGGCATTTGAAGATCCCTAATCAATTAAAAGTAGAGATAAATATAATACATCAATTGCATCTGATATACAATAACAAAATTTTTAATGAAAATAACAATTTGGATCAAATTATCTGTTACTAAAACCCAGTACCTAATTATGCACAGCCAATGAAGCAAAAATCTAATTTACAATGACGATAATATTTTATGAACTCAAAATGCTCACTGATAACTCTAGGAAATCGAGTTATTTCTAATGCTTTTAGGCATGCAGTAGCTTGACTTAGAAGTTATTTATCTTATTTTTCAATGCACATTCTTACTTAGTGTACTTTAGAAAGTCCTAGTACTTTTTGCTTAGTGTAGTTTTTTTATTTTGTTTTTGTAGCAATTTTTCTTTAGTTAATTGATGGAATTGCTCAATCTTAATTTTCTTGGCATTGAAGGAAGTGAAGAACAATGGCATGAGATGTGAGTAGTAGACAGAGAAATGGCAAGAGATGTGAAAGAGAGTGGAAGGCAGGAAGAGGAGTGGTGGGGCTTGAGGAAAATTTTCCAAGGATTTGCTAGATCTGTAGGTCAGATTTGTGGCTTTGATACCACGTTGAATGGTTTGAGCAATCCTAACTTATGTCTAATTGACATCGTAGGCCTTTATTTATATTAATAATATGACAAGAAGAAGACAAATATAAAGTGGGACTAGTACAATAAGAAATCCTAAACAGAATGTTTCAAAATAATCGCACATATCAGTAACCATAATGAACTTTGGAAGGAAAACTAAAGAATAAGAAAAACTCTCCACATCAATATCTGATATAGCAAACAAATGGTACCTTTGGTGTCAACTCATCACAGGGATCATCCTTTGGTCCACAAGCAATGAAATCAGACCAAATAGATGCCAAGATAACAGTTCCAACAGCCATCATCCACAAAAAAAACTGTGACCAATCCACTTCTGGACTGTCTGGAGAATATAACAGAAGCTCCACTGCATTGAAAAATAAATTATTACAAACAAAAGGATTTCATTAGCATTAAGCTAAAGCCGGGTCTGCCAGAAAAATGATGAGTTGATACTTCATACTTCACCAGAAGAACAGAAAAGAGAACTATATATCCTTTACATAGGAACAAAATACAAGCAAAATGATCTGACTGGAACTTTGTACCATATGATATCATCAAGGATCCAGTATCTTCAAATAAGGTTGAACCATTCTTCATCAAATCCGGAAGCCGAGACATCAACAAACAATTTGTTGTAAGCATCTACTATGTGAGTAATAGCAACGCTGATCTGTAGTATAATTCTTCTTTTTTTCTTCCCCAAATATAATGTAAGGCCAGAAGTCTGTCAAGTACAATCTCAGTTTTATTGTTATGTTCCGTTGGTCTTAGTTTGTAGTTGATTAGTGAGTGGTGTTTTGGGTATTAGTTGGCAGAATTACTAAAAGCCAGTTTTAAGTTGCAAATCTCTTTGGTTATTATAAATACATTATCAAGCTCATTGTTTGAGTAAGTAAACTTTATAAAACCTGGACTACATTCATCTAAATTCTTCACTGTCTTTCACTTCATCTTACTCTGGGGTTAGTGCTTGATCAATGCATTAATATTGTTCACTTCTCAACCCCATTTTCTAAGTTTATGACCCAAAAGGTATGCTTATAACACACCACAGCAAAATGGTGTAGCAGAAAGGAATAACCACCACATGATGGAGGTCAACCCAGTCCTTGATGTTTAAACTGAAGGTTCCTAAAAGACTAAAATTTTCTGGGCTGACGCTGCTCTGGCTGCAGGCTCTCATAGATCGCATGCCTTCATCCATTTTACAAGGAGGTATTCCTTATCCTGTATCTTGTTCCCTCCCACCTCGTTATTTCCTGATCCACCGCGTATTCTTTGTTGCACTTGCTTTATTTGGGATCATCATGACTCCTAGGTTGTTCGAATTGGATCCCAAGGCTTTGAATTGTTAGGAACCCATGTCTCAAAAATTAACAAGATTTCATTACTAGAACAATAAGGAACAAGATAACAACGGTTTTGATGGTGCCACTCACCCTTTACACCTCCCAAATGCCGTCCACGGCCATACACAAAATAACCAATAACCTCTCCTCTCAATTTCCATCTATTTATAACCCATCATGTGTTAGTTATGTTAACTCTCCCCCACTCTTTCTTCCACTTGTCGTCATCCCAAGGGCCCCCCTCGAAATTCACCTTGTCCTCAAGGTGAAGGAAAATTAAACCTTTGGTCTTCACATGCTTGCCACAGCCAAGCCATTTCGGCTACATTCACAGAGGTCCAATTGCAGGTCCATTTCCAAAGACACATGTGCTGTCTAATACCATTACATAGTTGAATGGCCTGCAAAGGTCTGTTCTTCGCACTTTTCACCAAAGCCACAGAAATTTCCCTCTCAGTGCCCTCTTCAACCGCAAACAGCAGGGATCCAATATGTTTCCTTAGTCCCTAGTGGTGCAGTATGGAGGTCATTATACTAACTAACGGTAGCTATAATTGTATTGTCAAATAAAGCCTCACTGTCACTGAGTCCAGAATCTGTACTGCAGTTAACTCCTACAACGGTCAGCTGCATATGCACAATACGATTTTAACTCAACTAGTCGCCCATCAGTTTTAAATTGAACCAGCCAGTGGACATAGTAATTTCCTGCAGAGTCCCTCACTTGGCAGGTTTTGGTTCCAAAGAATGGCAGTGTTGTATCCACTATCCCCAATATCCGACAGCACCTTCCTTACAACTCCCACAGCCAACGAATCCACTGAGAAAACAGATCCAAGGAGTTTCAAAAATATCCCAAACAGAACACATGGTCTTCTCAAAGGATCAGAACGCTGCTCGTCAGTACCCCTTAAGCATTTCACCAAACACCATAGCCGGGTTGATGCAAACCAACCCAACATTCACAAACCCTGCAAGCCTCGAAGTGCGGTTTTCTGGGATTATAAATGGCGTCTCCAAGTTCAACGCTGCCAGTACCAAAAGGAATCGCAGAACGAGTAAGAACAACGTACTTTAGAGGCTATATCTGCCCGGATTCTGGTATTGAGGTTGATGTTGGAAGTTTCCTCGTAAATAGGAACCATGGTTAAGTCTCTGTTGCTCGCAGTTCCTCCGGGGTTGTCTTCTACAAAGCTAAACCACACCACAGTAGTCGGAATCATGGTGGGAGATCTCGCGAGATATCTCGCTATTTTGACATAGCGAGACAAGAGGAGAGGGGAGATCTGCGAGATGGGAGATCTCGCCACATTTCTCCAAGATCTCACCATATCTCGCCGAGATCTCGCCATATCTCGCCTCTCTCTCGCTGCAACCATAAAAAATTGCCAGAAACTTGATTTTTTGTCGGAATTTGTTGGGGATTCAACTTCTAAACATCTTTAAGACATCTACAACATCAAATTATCATCATTCAAGCCTATTTCAACTAGATCTACAACAAAGGTAAGATTTTCCCCCAACTTTGAATTTTTTTCAAATAGAATATTCTACAATGGGTGTGTGAGTTTAGAGTAAATATATGTTGATCCACAAGCTTTGATCTAACTTTCATGGAAACCAATTTAATGTGACATTTAAACCTATATGTGACATACTATAGTGATGAGTTGACTTGGGAGTCATATGTGGCCACCATTCAGAATCAGTTGATGCGAGAATCTTTGAGTGATACTCTTCTTTGTCTTGTAGTCTTGTAATCTTATTACTCACATACTCTTGTGATTGTGATTGTGAACTTATGGATTATGATTTATGACTTACTAAAAGTCTAAAATTTGTTATGGTTGTAAAATTTTGAAGCCATTTAAGTTCTTTGATAGTTTGATGTGTAATGTATTTAATACTTTATAATTGATAACATGAATTACTTGATATCTCTACATTTTGGTTTTACACATAGGGTTGACTTAGAAGACATAGTTAGGGTTATTTTCTCACAATTCTAAGGCCACCAATGTGTTCAAAAGGCCTTAAATAGATGAAATACCAAATTTCAGCCCAACCGGGGCCCTAAAACCCACCGAGATGGGTCACCGAGATTACGCCAAAATTTTGGTAGATCTCAACCGAGATCTTGCCATCTCGGTCGAGATCTTTCTATTTTGGAGTGGCGAGATCTCACTCGAGAGCGAGATCTCCCACTATGGTCGGAATCTAAACAAAGCTCCTCCGGCACCGCCCTCGGCCCTCTCTATTTTGAATTCACATGCTTGCTCAACACAATGGGGGAAGATCGGAAGAACAAGGTGTGAAATCTCGGCAAACCTCGCCGGTTCGCTGGTTGCCGAAACCAGCAAAATGGTGCGAGATTTCGCTGACTTTTGAGTTTAATTTCGTCCAAAAAGGAGAAAACCATAATAAAAATAATTAATTGCTTTGGTGTACAGCTGTAAAAAATCTTTAATTGCCCCTATTAATTACCTATGTAAGGTGGTAAGGGTAAGGCGAGCCATCATCCCTCATCATTAAATGCTTTACCACGTGTGTGGTCAACAAAGCTCAGCGTTATTCAGAGTCTCAGACTCATTCTTTCATTTCTTCTCATTTCTTCTCACAAAGTTGCAAGGTGTTTCCTGTTTCCGACGATCTGCATCAAAGGCTCAAAGCCATCGTCATGGGCAATGACAACCACCATCTCTAGCAACTGTGAACTCAACGAGCTCTCCTTAGTCTCTCCTCTCACTTCTTTTCTCTCTAAACACTAAAATGATGCATTTATTGTCTATTTCAATATTCTCTCCATCATTGTTCTCTACAGAAATGGTAAGGGTTCAGTTTGATTCGAGGATTCGAACAAAAGCGAGAGATCCGGTGACGTCCAAAGGCAATTTTTGGTGCATTTCGCTAGTTAACCGGAAAATCGGCGATTTTGGGAAAATTCATTTTCACCAGCCATTTTGGTTCACCATTCACCAAAACGGCCGAAATTCAACGAAATTTCGCCAAATTTCGCAAAGAGGTTGTACCTTGCGGAAGAAGAAGGATCAATGAATTCCCATAAATGACCCTGTTCAGCCATTTTGTTTTTGGGCCCCAGGTTGAGTACCATTTAACCCAACGGTTGACATGGGCCTACAGTTATAACCTGTATTAGGCCCATGACTTGGGTCATGAAGCTTCAGCCCATAACCAGGTAAAAGGGCTGTGTTTTTTTCAGGTTGGTGCGGCTTTTAAAGGCCCACTCCCCCATCTTAATTTCCTAGCCTAACTACAAAGCTGACCCATGGTCAAGGGTCTAACCGGCTTGAACAATGTTTGGACCAGCACCAGCAGTCCAACCCTTGTCTTCTTCCTCTCCTTTCTTTAGATCCCAACCCTCAGTTTCCTCCAGATTCACTACCATCCTTGTCTG
Organism: Hakea prostrata; assembly: GCF_041222555.1. Taxonomy (NCBI): domain Eukaryota; kingdom Viridiplantae; phylum Streptophyta; class Magnoliopsida; order Proteales; family Proteaceae; genus Hakea; species Hakea prostrata. The sequence continues at coordinate 43,429,146 of NC_142603.1, forward strand.
ATTCCAGCAACCACCTCTATGTGGGTTGTTGGCAACTAAACATGAGAAAGATCTTGCTAGATTTCACTCTGTAACCACACCCACTATGTAAAATTGTTTATGTGCTCTCTGGTTTGTAACCACCCAAAACTTCCTCCCGTCGAAGCTTACTCGCAACCAGTTTCACTAGTGCTCACATCTACCAATGTCTCTTCCCTCTGGCCCACTGATGCTTTTGCACCCTCTTTTACCATTACCTCTTCTTCCTCCTTTTGTGAAGTTTGGAAACCAAGTCAGATTACAAAAGTAAATCTTGTTATTACTGAAGGCACAATATCGTTTGATAAAATTTCCAAAAATCTCATAATTTTCTAGATTTGGGAGTCATCGGAGCCTCCTCTAGTAATTCGGGCCTCATCCTCTACTTAGTGGCTCTGATGACTCTCATTGATTGGGTGAGGGATAGGGATGAACCCGTGTTGGACCAGCCTTGAGGGAGGCCAGACAGAGAGATTGCTCGTCATGTAGGGGTTGATGTCGATCCATTCATGGCATCTGTAGGGAGGCAAGCACACCCACAGGAGGCAGTTGTTTTGTGGATAATGATTGGGCGATGGCCCTAGCTACGCACAACGATGAGTTTGTGCCTTCCACATGCGTGCAACGGCGCAAGATCTAGATGAGACCCTCGCTCCTAGTCAGACTCAACATGGGGATGATAATGATGATGATGGGGGTGGTGATGATGGGGGTGGTGATGATGGGAATGGTGGGGATGATGATGATGATGGGGGTGGTGATGATGGGAATGGTGGGATGACGGTAAGGCAGCATATGATGCTAACGATGGGGATTATGATGGTGATGATAATGACGATGGTTGTGGTGGTGGAGAAGCACTTGTAGGGCATATGGCAATTCCACTACTAGAGACAGTTCCCCCCCCCCCTCGAGATACACTAGGGAGGGTCACTTCACCCATGCCACACAAGATGCAAATCATGGTGGGGATACATCTGGTGGTCGTCCTACAACCTATAGCCGGAGGGGGAAGGGGAAACAACATTGACATGGATATGAGGATGACACCTCATCATACCAGTCTTACCATCCTATGGATGTGGGCAGCTTGGCAAGCTCGATGGGATCCATTAGCTTGGATGAGTCCAAAGGCTCCACACTTAGAGGATCTAGATACTAGAAACCCATAGATTCGTAGTCCCACAACAATAATATAGAGAGTGTTGCATCTACTTCTGGGGCTTATGTTTATGGACCTTATGGTAACCCTCCCAATTATCACACACCAATGGAACACACTCGGACTTATCCTCTAGGCCTTGACAAGACGGTATATGGATACCAAGGTGCTACTTATGCAGATCCTTGCTAAGGGCCACAAGCATTTATGGAGTCCATCTTCAGCGTTCAACCACCACTAGGTACCATAGCCATCTCTTCTCCACATGCATATTGCATGTTCCCTCAAATAGGATATCTTAGGCATGTGGATGACAAAACCTACAAAGCTGTAGTGGTTGACTACATTAACAACCATAGGGGGAACATGCCATGGGATGTGTATGTCTAGTGATCAGAGGAGAGAATCATACAAGCACAATACCACTCGGCCCATGGGATGGATACATCGAGGCAATCATCTTGCTATTGAGACGATGGAGCCACCAATAGCATAGTAGCCACTACTAGTATTAGGTTATTCCTATTTATAGGTTTCATGTGATTGTAATATGTAATTCATTCGGATATCGTTATGTTATACGTTTATAATGTTTTAGTACAAGTTGTACTAACTTCTGACTTCTACACTTGTATAGTTGTGCTTGACTACTTGTATAGTTGTATAATGAATTTTAGTTGTTGTATTTTTTTTTTCTTGCATTTTAATGAAGATCTCGGTATTCTCTTGCATCATTTGCATATTTACATTGGTTAACATTCATGTTCCAGATATCTTTCGCCCACATTCAGCCGGGCATGTGCCAATAAAGAACACCACTTTTGGTTGGATTTTAGGCAAAAACAACACTCCTAGGGTGTTTATTAGACTCAAATTAGACTGGGCACCGAAATCAGGGTGGCAGGACCCTACATCTTAAAAGAAGATTCTGAACTTTCATTGAAATTTCAGAATTTTGGTCACCAATATGGGAGAAATTTCAAACCTTGATTATGAGTTATGACTACATGTGGAGGAAGTATATCCTGGGAAAAGGCATTCGAGTGTTTACCTAGTAGGTTTATTAACATGGACAGAGCAAACACAATCAAAAACTTTGGAAGAAGAGAGAAGCAGGAAACCTAAATGGGATTTGGAGCCAAGAAATGAGACTGATTAGTAAGGCAACAACATGAAGGGCATTCGACTGAAGTCTTGCAAACATGCATAGAAAATAGCAAACTCCTAGTGAATCAGACAAATCTATGATATTAGATGAAGTATACACCAGGATATGGTATACATAAGCTACATTGGGTCCAAAACTAAATTATTGTGCTTTGCATGGGGTCGGCTACTCGGCTAAATGGATCCCTAACCCAAAGAAAGGTATGAAATACAATAAAAATAAAGAGACAAAAGACATTTTATGTTTTCTAAAGGAAGAAACAATTTAAATACAGGAACACCTATGCTAAATGATGTAAAATGTTTCCAAGAGTTTCACAGGGCCTAGTGTTGCTTCCCAAAACCCTAGGACCCCTAATTCGAACCAGGTGGCTTTTGGTAATTTTGCCTATTTTCGTGCTGTCTAGGTCTAGGTCCCATTGAGTCCAATTTGTTTTCTGGACCCTGTATATATTTTAGTTTTCTTATTTGTATGTTCATATTATTTTTATTTTCTTTTATTTGAGTCTATATTTTGCAAGCAATTGAAGAGTCCTTGTTTGTGTTGGATCCCTAGTTTGTGAAGGGAGTCCAGTAGAGTTGTCCCAGTCCTTGCAAGGAACCAACATCTACTCTGGAGTCCTCTAGAGTAAGTTGTGAAGGTTCCTTGTGCAAGTTCAATCCTAGTCAATTAGTAGTTTGAGTTAGAATTGGATAGCCAATTAAAGTTCTAATTGGTTTTTTATGATTTCTTTTCGGAGGGTATAAATAAATTATTTTGTATTGAACAAGTTGAATTGAATGAATATTTGAGTTTGGAGGAAATCTAAGTTGTGGTCTTCTTGAGAGGCCACAACAGCATTAGGACTTCTTCAGATTCCAGCATTGTTCTTCAAAGCTCAAACAGCAATTCAACAATTATAGCAGCCTACAACCAATTCCAAGTGTAGCCCCTCCCCCTCCCTTACCACCCCCACTTCTCCCTTTCCCCAAACCCACATTAGTCTCCACCACCCTTCCCCTCCATCACAAACCGCCCCAATCCCACTCTAAACCCTGCGACGCCTTAAGTATCCTCCCCCTTCAACCCTAGCTCATCCCCTACCCTCCACCATGGTATGAAAAATTGCCAAAACTTGGTAATATTTCGGTGTTTCAGTAACTAGCAACACAAAAATGGGGGCAAAACCAACATCCCTAAATGTCGCCAATAAATCGTCGATATTCTGCCAATATTTTGACCACTCCGTTGGGCGATATTTTGAGTTTGATTCGTTTTATCGGCGATATTTTGCCAATTTATTGCCTATAAATGCCTGGTTTTGACGAACTTTCAGCTCATTTTTCCGAAGTTTCAAGAGTTGTTTCCAGAGCTTATCTTCCCTCAATGTTGGTGGTTCTTGCTATTTTTTCGTCATCTGGGGGTGGTCCTTGCTTGATTATTGCATGCATTGCGTCAATCAAGCAGCGTTTCGATTGATTCTTGGAGAACTTCATCTTAGAGGTAACCAATGGTCTCCAAACTTATTGTGTGCATCGCGTCAATCAAGCACATTTTATCTTATTGTGTGGAGATTCTTCCCTACTACTGACATTATTTGGATAATGTCCTTCAAATTATTGTAGCTGCTATACTTATGGACATGGTTCAACTTCACCATTGCCTATTATTCTCGCTGTTGGATGGTTCATTTGACATGAATATTGTTTACTTAAGTGGTTCCTGATTATTTCAAGGTAAAGTTCTTTCGGTGTCTATCGGCATCTATTATTGCTTGATATGCTCAAGTGTAATAAAATTTCTTGATATGTCCTTGTTGTTCAAGGTCATTGCTATGTATACTCCAGCTTCAAGGGGAGTATTAATATTTCACTTCCTATTTTAGCTTAGGTTTCTATTTTGGTTATTTTCTATTTTGATTACCTTGTAATTTTCTTATTGCTTGGTTGACAAGTAATGTCCCTAGGATAGTGTCATTTTAAGTAAATTTGAGAGATTTTATGCAATATGTAATTTTGCTTTTTCTATAATTTAGTGTAGGAAAGTTTTCCTAAACTTAAGATTTGATTTTATATTATAAATAAAGTATTAAGGGAAAGCCTCAAAACACACACAAGCTCTCTCTCTTTTTCTTCTCTTCAAATTATTGGGCTGGTTACAGGATCCTAAAATTCTAACAGCAACATTTTACCTAACCCTAGAGACCCCTATATCCCAACCCCAACTCCAATTAACACACCCTCTTAGGATTAGCTTCCCCACCCCCTTTCCTGCACCCAACCCCAAACCTGCCCCAATCCAAGAATCCCAAACTCTTTAGGACTCTTCAAACATATCCTAAACAAATAGGACTGACCTAAACCAGCTAGGGTTAATTTGAAACTATAAAATAGCAACAACAGCTCCTTCCCAGGCCTAACTGAAAATGAAAGCAGCATTCCCTAAGCCCTAACTTATAAAACCTAACCTGAAACTCGCAGCCGAACCATCCTACCCTTCTTCCTAACATCTTAAATCCCTGAAGCTTAAACCTAGACTGAAATTCAGACCAGGAAACACAATTACAGCATAGTATTAATCCGTGAAACCCATAGTCCTTCAACCCCAGCCTGGCCGAACATTCCTTGGGTACTGTTCTGTTACTTTATACCCTAACTCCTCTAAGAAATCTCATATAAGACTGCTGACTCACCAAGAGAGGATTCTTGAGTGAAACTAAATCTAGGGCAACATCATTACAAGGTAAACCCTAGAAATTTGGTTCACATTACCAAATCTATCTTCTTATAACTCATTTGGTATTGGATTCTGCTCTCTTCCCAAGTTCATCATCACAACTATCTAATCCTTCTCTTGTTCCTTCCTTTAGAAAGGTAAAGATGCCTCTAGATTGCTAGACCCCCATAGTCAGCCTTCCATTACTGCTTAATCTATAGAATTTGAGATTACAACACATGGCAAGCCTTCTTGAGTTCAAAAAGTCTCTTCTGAAGACAACTCAATATAGGTCAATTGGGTCTATTCCTACCTCCATCATTCTTGGATCCTGGACCCCTCCCTCTCTCCCATTCATTCCCATTTCTCACCCACATTTGGGCCTCCTTCCCCCCACTCCTCTATACTCCTCTACAAGACACCGTATTTAGTTAGCCTCTACCTTTGGCTCCTCCATAACAGCCTCTGCTTGAAACCTTGTCAGAACTGCTAGCCATGTTGTGCCCTGGCTCCGTCTTGTCTAGTTCAAAGGCCATATTCTTCAACATGCCATCACAATGTGACGATTAACAAGCCCTAAACCTTTCACACACACCCCCCCCCCCAAGTCTTTCCTTCTCCACCTCGACTCATAGCTTGAGAACATGCAAGATATCTCACTTTTTCCATTTGGCCACATGAGATGATGGGCGATACAGGGAAGTAGTGAATTGAGATCTCCGTTCGACCAAAGCCAAGAACGAACTCAACCCTTTAAGAGACCTTTAACACGATTAAGAGTTTCACCAGTTTCTTCCCTTCACTTAGTACCACTTATGCCTCACCTATTTTCAGCCAATTCTTCTCTGGATTCTTGGTTGGAGCAGTAATTGTGAGGATCACTAACACTTATACAATACATTTACTAGAACTTCACTCATTTCCAAGCTAATCTACTAGAAGGCAATCCCCATTCTCAAAAAAAAAAAAAAAAAAAAAAAAAAAAAATTCAAAAAATTCTGCTGAAATGTTGTTCATTTGATCTTTCTGATTTGAACTATGAACATATATATTGTATTAAATTTGTTGGAACTTTAAACTTTGAGCATTAATAATATGATGTATTGATTTAATGATGTACACAATAAGGTATTTTGGGGTTTCACTTCAGCATAGCTGTTTCCAACTTGGGGTCCAAAGTGAAACTCACATTTACACTTTCTTTTTAATAGTTTTAATGGCATCACTATGTTAAGAAGGTCTTAGATAGGCAAGACAGCAAGTTTCAACCCCAAATGACAGCTAAAACACCTTGAGTTGGAGCCTCAAGTTGCGGAAAATAATTCCACCAACTTCAAGAGATCATGGGTCTATTTGCTATTTTCAGATGGTGGGATGGCTTCAAGATTGAGTTCTTGAACTATGCCGCCATATCCCAGTCCCTCAACACTGCAGCTTTTGCTGGAATGGTACTAAAGACAGTAATCACTTGCTTTTCTGTTGCCCCTAAGCCTGCTCCATTTGGCAGAATGCCGCTCTTCTATACGGCCTCACTTTAGAATCACCCAAAGCATTTTCCATGAATGGTAGTGGATCCTCAAATCCTTAGCTGGAAACACTATTTGAAACACTATAGGCAAGTTGGTTTTTTGGGCTGTGCTTACCCATATTTGGATAGCACAATCTTAGGATATGGACCTCCAATTCTAGGACTCTGGACTTGATTTGGAAATCCATCTGTTCCGTTGTTAGCTCGAGGGTTTGATGTTACCCCACCCTGATGTTTTAGTCATGCTGGGAACAATCATAATGTTGTCAACCTGCTAGCTCAGGTCTTAGTCTTGCTATTTTGCAGCCCTCTTTGTTGATTATGGCTTCTTAGCCTCCCTGCCACTTCTTCCAGCCCTTGTGTACCCCTTCCACCCTCGCCTCCTTCTCCCTCTTCCCCTTCTTAGGGCATCATGGCATTGATTTTTTTTTTTATTGACCAAGAAAAAAATGTATAGGAACTAAAGGAAAATGAATGATAGAAGATGGAAGCAATAGGAAAAGCAGCAGTCCAACAAGTGAGGAAGATGCTTAATTAGCGTTCTATTGAAGTTCCTCCCCATAATATAGCAATCCAGCCACAAGAAGGGATAAGACCTGAAACTAAAGACCCTGATATCTTGAACCATGAAGAAAGCCCACTAGCACCGCAACAACTCATATAGGAGGGAAAAATATAACAAGCCCACACACCAATCCCCAATAATTTCAAATTAAGTGAAACTAATATCACAATCAGTACTTCTGGTCTAGCATGACCTTCTAACTGAAAGAAACCACCAACAGACTGGAAAAATGAAGTATAATGAATGTGCGATTTTTCGCCAAAACATGGGGGGTTCGATGAAAGAAACTCATTTATTGCAATCTTCTATTCTAGGTAGATTTCTCATTTATTGTAATCTTCTATTCTAGGTAGATTTCTCATTTATTCTAATCTTCTAGGTAGGATATTCTTTCCTATTTCATAGATAGCAGCTGTGTATATATTGATTGTAAAGTTCTGAATAATACACTGAAGAATACAACACTTCAATTCCTATTTCGTCATGGCATCAGAGCCAACCAATCTTGGGATTGCTGTTCAGCTTTCAAGCCTTCATTGCCTTTAATCTCTGGTGTTTCCGCCACACAAAGATTATTCTTCCTTTGGCTTTTATCGCCATTCCTTATTCAGCTTTGTTCTGTTTTTTTTTTTTTTTTTTTTCTTACCTGAAAAACAGATTTTTTCTTTCTCCGTCTTGTCTGTCATTCTACTGCATCTTTGGTTACTGTTTCACATACTATTTTTCAGCACCTACAAAGAGTATGTCAAAACCAAGAAAGGTTACTTCCGAGACTACATTTGATCAGACAATCAAAAATCTGCAGAATGGAGAATTGCAGAATATTCAATCTGCCTACAGGCTCGATGGAAGAAATTATTTAAAATGGTCTCAACTCATTCGGACCATTCTAAAGGGCAAAGGAAAGATGAGCCACCTGATTGGAGATGGACCGAAACCAGGAGATCCAAAATATGAAGCATGGGATGAAGAAGATTCTATGATTATGGCATGGATGTGGAATTCTATGATTCCAGAAATCAGTGATATATGCATGTTCTTGGCAACTGCCAAAGACATCTGGGAGGCAATCCAACAGACGTATTCTATGGCGAGAGATGCAGCCCAAGTCTATGAGGTCAAGGTTAAAACAGTAGCAGCCAAACAAGGAAATAAAACAGTTACAGAATATGCCAACCAGCTGAAAGCTTTGTGGCAAGAGTTGGATCATTACCAAGTCATCAAGACGAAGTGCTCTGAGGATGCTGCAGTAGTAAAGCAGTATATTGAGCAAGATAGAGTCTATGATTTTTTGGTTGGGTTAAATCCTGAGTTTGACCAAATAAGGGTTCAGATTCTTGGAAAACCAGATGTGCCGTGTTTCAATGAAGTTGTAGCATTGGTTCGAGGGGAAGAGAGCAAAAGAGGACTGATGTTAGAGCCTACAAGTGTTGATAGTTCAGCAATGGTATCTCAAGGAGGAGAGCATTCAACTCCCACAACCGACAAGGCATTTGCTGCTGAAAGTGGAAAAACTGGGCAATCCAAACAGCAAAACAGAGACAATCTATGGTGTACCTATTGCAAGAAAGCTCGTCACACACAGGAAAGATGCTGGAAACTTCATGGTAAACCTCTTAGCCAAGAGTGGGGGCACAAAGGAGAGCAATCTGGAAATAATGATCAAGTGCATGTTACATCTGCACAGCAACTTGAAGCCACTAATAAAGAGGTTGCTAGCCTTAATCAGAAGGACATAGGACATATAAAAACTCTTTTGAGCAACCTTAACAAAAAACCAAGTACATGTTCTTTGGCATATTCAGGTGAGTTTCCACTTTCTATTGGATTAAATGTCTTTAGTAATTCTCTTTCAAGCCCCTGGATCATAGATTCAGGTGCAACTGACCACATGACACACTCACCAAATCTTTTCACCACATATTCTCCTTGTCCAAGTAGTAGGAAGATAGCTACTGCTGATGGCTCGTTAACTATTGTGGCTGGAACTGGAAATATTGAGCTCAACTCATCCCTCACCTTGAAAAATGTCCTACATGTTCCTAGACTATCTACAAATCTCGTTTCTGTGAAGAAACTCACGCAAGATTTACATTGTAATGTAGTTTTTCACCATAGTCATTGTGTATTTCAGGACAAGGATTCGGGGAGGACAATTGGACATTGCTAGAGAAAGGGATGGACTCTACTACCTTGAGGCACCAAGCCAATCACATGCTACTAATGGTAGTCCTTCTCAAACCAATAAAGAAAAAATCTGGCTTTACCATCACAGACTTGGACATCCTTCCTTTAGGGTAATCAGTCTTTTGTTTCCTTCTTTGTTTCAAGGCATACATGTTAATGAGTTTCATTGTGATTTGTGTGAGCATGCTAAACACAAGCGTGTACCACTTCCTTTAAGCAAGAAAAGAAGTTTCATCCCCTTTTATCTCATTCATAGTGATATTTGGGGTCCTTCTAGAGTTCCTAATGTGTTTGGGGCTAGGTGCTTCGTGTCATTCATTGATGATTGCACTCGTGTCTCATGGATTTTTCTACTCAAAAACAAATCCGACGTTAGTTGTGTTCTTCCCAACTTCCATTCCATGGTTAAAAACCAATTTGGAGTTAGTATAAAAAGATTTAGATCTGATAATGCCAGAGACTATTTCAATCAAATTCTAACTCCATTCTTTCAAAGGGAGGGAATTATACATGAGTCATCGTGCGTTGATACCCCACAACAAAACGGAGTAGCTGAACGGAAAAATGGCCACCATATTGATGTAACTCGAGCCTCCCTATTCCAATACAATGTGCCTAAGTCATTTTGGGGGGAAGCAGTCCTCACAGCAACTCATCTCATAAATCGGCTGCCTTCGAGAGTCTTAGGATTCAAGAGTCCAATGGATGTCCTTTCCCAATTCTACCCAAACCTACAAACGACAAATAACCTTGTTCCTCGAATTTTTAGGTGTGTCTCATTTGTTCATATTCATGGACCACATCGGGGTAAATGAGATCCTAAAGCACTCAAATATTTATTTATAGGATATTCCTCCATTCAAAAGGGCTATAAGTGCTATCACCCTCCTTAAAAAAGGTTTTATGTTTCCATTGATGTCACTTTTCATGAACATAAGTCTTATTTTTCCACATCTCATCTTCAGGGGGAGCATTCAATAATGGAAGATAAGAATGGGAATTCCTTACTTGACTTAGAGTTCACTCCCAAATACTTCACTATGTCACCTGAGTCAAACTGTGAACAACCTAAACTTGTGTCAGACTCACCTGTGTCAAACTGTGAACAACATGAACATATGTCAAACTTTGAAATGAAAGAGCCTATTTCTGATATTGAGCATGTGAGATTTGGCAAAGAAAAGGTGTTCTCAAGGAAGAAGAATCTTGTTCCAGAATCAGTGCAAGTTCAAGACTCCAATCCAAATTCTGGAAATGAGGTACAAATGACTAATCCTTCACTACAAACCGAATCTGATGTGCCCACAGATAGTAATGAACTAAACCTTCCTATTGCCATTAGGAAAGGCACTAGAGAATGCACAACGAAACCTATGTACCCTCTTGCCCAATTCTTGTCCTTTAAACATTTTTCCCCATCTCATAGAGCCTTTCTGGTAAGTTTAAACACCATTTCCATTCCTAACAACTTATCTGAGGCTTCATCCAATAAAGAGTGGAAGCAAGCTATGAATGTGGGGATGGAAGCATTAGAAAGCAATGGAACCTGGGAACTTGTAAGGTTACCAGAAGGGAAGAAACCTGTGGGGTGCAAATGGGTCTATACATTGAAGTATCGAGCAAATGGATCTTTAGAAAGGTACAAAGCAAGGTTGGTAGCCAAGGGCTACACCCAAACTTACGGGATTGACTACCTTGAAACATTTGCTCCAGTTGCAAAAATGAATATTGTCAGAATCTTACTATCCTTGGCGGCAAATTATGGTTGGGACTTCCAACAGTTTGATGTTAAAAATGCATTCTTGCATGGTGAACTAAAGGAAGAAATTTACATGGAGGTTCCACCGGGTTATGAGAATGATTTAGCTGTTAATACTATATGCATGTTAAAAAAGGCCTTATATGGACTCAAACAGTCATGCGGGCATGGTTTGGCAGATTTACTAAAGTCATGATTAGTATGGGTTACAAGAAAAGTCAAGGAGACCATACATTGTTCATCAAGCACTCATCATCAGGGGGAGTCACGGCACTACTTTTGTATGTTGATGACATAATAGTGACAGGAAATGAAGAAAAAGAGAAACAAAATTTGACTCAATGCTTGGCTAAGGAATTTGAGATCAAGGCTTTAGGAAGATTAAAATACTTCCTTGGCATTGAAGTTGCTCACTCTCAACAAGGCATTTTCATCTCTCAACAAAAGTATATCACTGATCTCCTTAAAGAAACAGAAATGATCGCGTGTAAACCAGTAAGCACTTCAATAGATCCCAACAGTAAACTTGGGAATGCAGAAGAAGATGTAGTTGTGGACCGAGAGATGTATCAAAGACTAGTAGGAAGACTAATCTACTTGTCTCACACAAGTCCCGACATATCACATGCAGTTAGTGTAATCAGCCAATTCATGCAGCTCACCGTGTGCTACAATATTTAAAAGGGACGCCAGGGAGAGGCCTTTTATTTAAAAGGAATAAAGGAATGATACTAGAAGCATACATTGATGCTGATTATGTAGGGTCAGCAGTAGATAGAAGGTCAACCACAGGATATTGCACCTTTCTTGGTGGCAATCTTGTGACATGGAGGAGCAAGAAGCAGAATGTTGTGGCTCGGTCAAGTGCAGAAGCCGAATTTTGTGCAATGGCTTAAGGAATATGTGAATTACTTTGGTTGAAGATTATCTTAGAAGACCTAAAGGTTGAATGGGGTGGACCAATGAGACTTAACTGTGACAACAAATCAGCAATCAGTATAGCCCATAACCTTGTTCAACATGACCGAACCAAGCACATTGAGATTGACAGACACTTCATCAAAGAGAAGCTGGATAGCGGACTGATTTGTATGCCGTATGTGTCTACACATAGTCAACTTGCTGATGTACTTACTAAAGGATTGAGCAGCTTAGCCTTTCAAAAATGCATATCCAAGTTGGGAAAGGAGAATGCCTATTCACCAGCTTGAGGGGGAGTGTGGAAAATCTTAGAATCATATCATAATATTTTATTAGTATCTTTAATCTAAGTAGATCATATTGGAATATTCTATTACAGGTATTTTTCTATTCTAGGTAGATTACTCATTTATTGCAATCTTCTATTCTAGGTAGATTTCTCATTTATTGTAATCTTCTATTCTAGGTAGATTTTTCATTTATTCTAATCTTCTAGGTAGGATATTCTTTCCTATTTCATAGATAGCAACGTGTGTATATATTGATTGTAAAGTTCTGAATAATACACAGAAGAATACAACCCTTCAATTCCTATTTCGTCACATTTCAATCAACCTTACCAAGTTACCTTATACATTTCAATCAACCTACCTTTGGATTTGATTTCTAATTATTAATTTATAATTTCAATTAATCATATCTTATGATTTAGTTTTCTAATTATGCAAATCAATTAAAATTGAGTTTCCAATTAATCAATCAATTTTACCTAATTACCTTATGCGTTTCGGTCAATCAACCTAACATTTCGTGCAAATTTTGTATATAAATGACCAAAAATTGCCTAAAAATTTTTTTAACAAGAAAAAATTTATAATAAATGCGAGAAGTCGCAGAATCGGCTATTTTTTGCCAATATTTTGTAAACTTCATGTCGATGCCTTTTTTGTATTGCTACCTACCAAACAGTCGAAATATTGCCAGTTTAGCGATATTTCGCGATATGTTGCACCTTGAGTATAATAGACAAATAAGGGAATTGATGTTTTACTTCGTGGCAAAAACATGAAGAGTAAAATCAAAATGAGGCGGCAGGTGAGAAGAATCATATATGAACTCAAAAGACTCACCCTTCCGTCCAGCTTCAACTAATTTCTTGATAGCCTCACCACTTGACTTTGGAATCATCAAAACAGGAATTGTAATATTAAGAGAAGTATCGTTTCCATAGCATGTCATTCCAACACTTATATCTGAAAAAATAAATTCAAGGAAAAGCTTAGAATCCAGCATACATGAAGAAGTGTGCTGAAAAGCAACTCTCCTTAATAAATTATCGGAAGGAAAGAAAAAAAAACAGCCAACTGTATTGTTATTAACAATAACAATAATTATATTATCAATGAAAACAAGAATACTAGCCATACAGGTAGTATTGCATATGTGACTACACAATGCATCCTAAGACCATTGAGTATGCTACCCAAAGGACCACTAATCATATACACTGTATGGTTAGTCAGCCAGCTCCTCCTAGTAATACGATGATTGTCATGATAATAGCTTATGAACATATGGCTACCTTCTGCGTCATTTATCACCAATAAACCAAATGCACCTCCAGCTTGAGCAACTTTTGCCTTAGCTGTGAATTCACAATCTCCACGCATGGACAAGGCAATAGATTTGGATAACTGTAGAAGCATGAGCTTGTTTAAGATGTAAGGTGAGAGGGCAATAAACAAAACAAATGCAAGAAGATCTCGAGATAGAGTAGCTAAGAAACTTCAACAAAAATTCTAAGCTAACTATAGCATGTGTAAAACAATGGAACCAAAAACTACTTTTTTTTGTTGGTGTTAGAAAGTGGTATAAGTCCACTTTTCATGATCTTGTATAGAAACATGAATCTGATGAGTTACAACTTAGAAGAAAATTCAAGCAACTACGAAAGAGTAATGTGTCAGTTTACTTTGTATAAGTTGTAGTAGAAACAATAAAAATGCATAAACTACAAAAAAAAGTAATGCCCAACAGTTTTATATTTTTTTGGCGCCCGGGGGTGTTAGTGTGACTCCTTTTTTGTTAGATTTTCCCCCCGTTAATATTGAAACACTTCTATGATTGAAATGAAGAGTACAAAAACACGGCAAATATGGAAGGAATGAAAGGGCCAGTTAAACAGTTCCTTATTTCATTGAACTCATAGTTTTCAAGGCATTGCTTAAGCACCTCCCAAGCATCCAAGCAGATATTTCAAGGTCTAGAATAGTTAACTTGGTGATAATAAATGTCTTGTTCCCATATTTTGTCCAATATCATTTACAAATGAGCAAATTACATTTACAACCCCTCTATTTGCTTACAGTTATGTTTAGACCCCCTGGAATTTATTCTATTAAAAATGTCCCCCTACACTAAACATTGTTAGTTTCAAACATAAAAAGACATTTTTTCCTATTAAATCTTAAACTATAAATAAATAAATAATACATCTAAAAGTTAGTGAATCTTTCAGCTGAATCGATTTTTGTTGTAAGCCAAAGAAGGGTAGTTTTGTTTTGTTAGTTTTACTAATTTTAGTCCCACATAGGGCATTCTTGAATTAAAGGCTTGCAGTGTCACAATGATACATGCAAGGATTTAGGTCAACATATCAAAATGGTATCAGAGCTATGTGGTTCCTAAAACACCAATAATCCATCATAGATCACAGATCACAAATAGGAAGAGGACTCACCATCGTTGCCTTGAGAATAGCTTCTGCCTTCATCTACAAAGCCTAAACCTCCATTTCATCATTTTCCACACTTTCCACAGAGTCAAACTAACCTTAAACACCATCACCTACCTCTCAACTATCCTTCCAGCCACAATTAAACCTCCAGAAATTTCCTAGAAGCCCAGCAATTACTCCTAGAAGAGTCGCTGCATCTTTGTGACTCTTCCAGGGCCATCCCCTGCCCCTTTTTCAATTCCCAACCTACCCAGGATCACTCCTAGGAGTGTCGTCTGCTTCTTGCGACTCTCCTACGATGATCTAAAGGCAAAAAAATAAATAAATAAATAAATAAAATAAAATAAATCATATCATCTTCTATTTGTCCATTAGCCTGCAATAGTGTTTTGCCCTTTTTTCACCAAAATAGACCTTTCGCCTACCAAATTCAAACCCTCCAAATGTCTCTAGAGCCAACGATGCTTAAGAGAGGTTCTGGGTACATCGCAGGTAGCACCGAATGTTTTGTGAATTTGAATATTACCAAAGGTGTGTTTTGTAAATTTGGACTTTTTTAGGGGGCTGTTTTGTGAATTTGGATATTTATAGGGGCTGTTTGTAAATTTGAGTGATCTCTTGTTCCTGCAATGGATGATTCCACCAAGTCTCCCTTATCTAGTACATCTGAAGACTTTCGCATTACATCTATTCCTCTGGATTGTGAGTTTTCTCCGCTTTAGATGACTATTGTGAAACTTAAGCAGACTAATTTCCTTCAATGGTCTTGTTTTGTTTCTCTTGTTGTTGGTGCTCATGATCTTACAAGCCATCTTTATGGGATTTCTACTAAGCCTTCCTCTTCTAGTCCACAATTTACCAGTGGTATACAAATGAATGTTTGGTCATGGGATTTCTTCTTAATTCAATTGAACCAAGCTCAATTGAACCAAGCATAATAAAGAGCTATCTCCTCCTAGATGCTCCTACTATTTGGAAGGTTGCTCAAGATACATACTACAGAGTAGGTAATGCTGCACAATCGTTTGAAATTAAAAGGAAGATACATCCAGTTACAATAGAAAGATCTTACTCTCTCTCAATATTATAATACATTTTAAGGATACTACCAAACCTTGGATTTCTATAGGGAATTTAAACCCAAGAATGCTGAAGATGCCATTGCTTATCAAAAATGGGAGGACAAACTTCGGGTTTATGACTTTCTGGTAGGATTGAATATAGAGTATGATCAGATTCATGAACAGATCCTTCCCCGCGAGCCTTTTCCCTTCTTGAAACAAGCATATGCCATGGTGGACATAGGACAATCAATGAATAGTTATGGTACATTCACAGACTCCTAAAAGGTATGCATTGGCTGCTGGTTCTAGTAATTTTAGGCCTAGTTTTTTGTGACTCTTGGCCTCCTACAAAGTGTGAGTATTGAGGGAAGGAACGCCATACAAAGGATAGATGTTGGAAATTACATGAACGTCTAGCTAGTTCCCGTGGAGGAGGAAAGAGTGGAAGTAGGGGCAGCAATCCAGTACCTGCTAATCAAGTTCTTTCAGACACTCGAGTACATCAACATCTATTCCTGTATATGAGATCCAAACTCTTTTTTGTCATTGATGACCAAGCTTGACAGATTTTCTTCTATACCAACTCCAGTGCAAGTGTATCCTCTGGCGTCACTTCCACATCAGATACCCAACAAACCCCAGGTATTTTTAGTTGTCACAATGCCAACTGCATTTATCCCTCTTGGATAATTGACTCTGGGGCAACCAACCACATGACAAGCTCATCCTCGTTCATACTTATTCATCTATTCCGTTTAGTCAGGATGTTAGAATAACTAATGGTTCGCTTTCCCTATCTCTGAAAGGGGTTCCATTATCTATTCCCCTACACTTAACCTCTCTTCTGTCTTACAGGTTCCAAAATTTTCCAATAACCTTTTGTCTATTAGTACCCTTATCATAATATGAACTATGAAATAACATTTTTTTCCTACTCATTGTGTAATTCAGGACATGGAAAATGGAAGTACGATTGGCTATGGTAGACAAAAGGGGGGACTTTAATTGTTGGAAGGATCACCACCAGTTTTTTCTACGGGCTTTACATCATTCTCTCGTACATTTTCATCTTTGTTAAAATGGCATAACAGGCTTGGCCACCTACCTTTCTCTGTTTTGACTAGATTATTTCCAAACTTAGTTTAAAAATGTAATTTGACTGACTTTCGTTTTTATGCTTGCATCTTAGCCAAGCAAACTAGACATATTTACCCTAATTTTTTATAATTGTAGTAAAGTGCCTTTTTCTATTATTTATTATGATATGTGAGGTCCTTCTCGGACTGTATCAGTTTCTGGTCATCGTTGGTTTGTGTCTTTTATTGATTGTTGCACTAAGACTACTTGGGTGTATCTTCTTCATTAGAAAAGTGATTTTTTTTCTTGTTTCAAAATTTTTATCGTATCGTTAAGACCCAATTTAGTGTTGTTAAAATTCTCAGGTCTGATAATGGGATTGAATACTCACGTGGACCTTTTCCCTCCTATTTTACTGCTCATGGGATTATCTATCAAACCAGTTATGTGGATACTCGCCCCCCCCCCCCCAAAAAAAAAAAAAAAAAAAATTGGGGTGGCTAAGTGCAAAATAGACATCTCCTAGAGGTAGCAAGGTCCCTTATTTTCACCATGAATGTGCCTCCTCGTTTTTTGGGTGATGCCATTCAAATTGCAACCTATCTAATGAATAGAATACCTTTTCGAGTCCTGGACCAACACTGTCCTCTTGAGGTTCTTTTAGGCACTGCTAACTTCTGTTCACCGAAGGTCTTTGGGTGCGTTGCTTTTGTTCGTAACCATCATAGCCATGTAAGTTTGATCCCCATGGGTTATGATGTATCTTCCTAGGTTATCCACTACCCAAAAGGGCTATAAATGTTATCACCCTAAATCTCATAGGCTTTTTGTCTTTATAGATGAGGTTTTTCAAAAGCAAGTCCCTTTCTACTTCCCTCCTCTTCTTTAGAGGGGGAGTATTTGTGAAGAAGCTCCAGTATTTCTTGAGATTCCTCTTGAGATTCCTACTATTAAGTCCTCTTTCACTGATTCTCCTTTGAAAGATGGAGTTACTAGGCAGAAACTACTAGTGGATGATGTGCACGGGGAGCATAAGCCTTTGAAGACCTACCAAAGGAAGATGAAACCCCCTTTGGAACCAAGCCAGTTGGAAGCACTGATTCCTAGTCTTGAAGAAACAGTTCCACTTGGTGAGTCTGTCTCTAACCTAGATTTACATAATGCTTCAAGAAAACAACCACGCACATGCACTAAACACCCTATTTCTAATCATCTTTCATAACAATCCCTACCCCCAGAATTTCAAAGCTTTATTTCCTCTTTGTCCTCTACCTCTATTCCTAACTCCTAGCAAGAGGCAATGTCTCACTTAAACTAGAAGAACGCTATAGATGAGGAATTGCAAGCCCTAGAAAAAAAACAAAACGTGAGAGTTGGTGTCTTTACCTATAAGGAAACAGACTGTTCGGTGCAAATGGGTGTTTGTAATAAAGCATAAAGCAAATGGAAGCATTGAGAGGTATAAGGCAAGGTTAGTAGCCAAAGGCTTCACTCAAACTTATGGCCTTGATTACCAAGAAATATTTGCTCCAGTGGCCAAGATGACTACAGTTCGGACCATTCTCTCATGTGTTGTGAACCAAGGGTGGAATCTTTCGCAGTTAGATGTTAAGAATGCTTTCCTACATGGAGAGCTTGTAGGAGAAATATATATGGATGTATCCTTGGATATTCTAATCCTAAAACACATAGGAAAGTGCAAATTGAGGAGAGCATTGTATGGACTAAAGCGGTCCCCTAGGGCTTGGTTTGGAGGTTTCATAAGGCTATGGTGTCCTATGGTGACAAGTAGAGCAATGCAGACCATACCCTATTTGTTAAACATGATGGTTCTCATATTACAATTCTTGTAGTGGATGTAGATGACATAGCCATCATGGGAAGTAGTAAGGAAGAGAGATCTTAGCCTTGAATGTCTTCTTGGAGATAGAGTTTGAAATAAAAGACATGGGTAAGCTTAGGTACTTTCTTGGGTTGGAACTAGTATATTCAGCTAATGGTGTTTCTTTATCTAAAAGAATGTAACATTGGACCTTCTAGAAGAGATTAGGATGCGAGGGTGTAGACTTGTTGAGACCCTAGCATAACCAAATCAACATCTAAAGGCAAAGGAAGGAGAACCAATTGATAAAACCAGCTATCAAAAACTAGTTGGGAAGATGATCTATCTATCACATACCAAACTTGATATCACCTTTGCAGATAGTCTTATCAGTCAATATATGAATGACCCTTACTCTTCACATCTAGATGCAATGTGTTGTATCTTGAGGTACTTTAAGGCCTCACCTAGTAAGGGCATCTTGATTTCTTCTCATGGACATCTTGGAGTCGAAGCATATACAGATGCAGACTGGGCAGGACGTCCTGATGATGAAAGATCTACATCTAGTTATTACGTTTATGTCAGGAGGAACTTGGTGTCATGGAGGAGCAAGAAACAAGCAGTAGTTGCTCGCCAGTGCTGAAGTTGAGCTTAGATCTTTAGCTTAAACCATTTGTGAAGCATTATGGTTGAAGAGCCTTCTCCAGGAACTTGGGGCAAATCTAGATTGACCTATGAAGCTGTTTTCTGACAGCAAATCAACTATAAGTATAGCACATATTCCAAATCAACATGACAGAACTAAACATGTAGAGATTGACAGTCATTTTATCAAGGAAAAAGTTGAGTCGGGCTGATTCAAATTTCACATTTTGGTAATCAACGAGCTGATATCTTCACCAAGAGATTGAATGTCAAGCTATTTAGTAGCATTCTTAGCATGTTGGGCATGGTAGACATCTATGCACCAACTTGAGGGGAAGTGTTGTAAGTCAAAGAAGGGTACTTCTGTCTTGTTAGGAGTTTTATTAATTTTAGTCCCACATCGGGCATTCGGATATTCTTCACTGCATTGAGTGCATTCTATTACTATAACTTAAAGGTCTGCAATGTCACAATGATACAGGCAAGGATTTCAATCAACATTGCAACAATTTCTTTTTAGGAGACTTTCTAGGAAACTGCTTAGAAAATTTTGCTTTATCAAGGATTCAAGATGTCATATTTGAATATGAAAATCTTTAAAGTTCTAATGATAATTCAGCCAAGTTCTATGGTTTGAATGCCTTCTCTTTTAGGGTTTGAAATAAAGAAAGGTATTATTGAAAATTTTGAAAATACAATAGATGTTGACTCATCAGTTAGCTCTATTACCCTAATAGTAGCAGTATGGTAGTTATATAATTCAAAACACAAGGGGTGTAAATGTAATAGAATAAATTCCAAAGGGTGTATAAATGTAATTGTTTGCAAACATAGGGGGTGTAAATATAATTCTCTTTAGAAATATATCATTAAAAAGGGTGCACCCAGTGCCGAAGGCTTCCCCACAAGTAGAGTACGAGGGTGCCATTTTCCCAAACAGCCTTTCCCCACAATTCAGAAAGTTAAAATTCATTGCTAAATTTCTAGTACTAAACTACCACTTTAGGGGTACATGACCCAAATGAACTTACTTTGGGCTGTTTTTTCATGCCAAGTAAGGAAAGAATGATTTAACTGATTATGTGAGCAAAGGGCTGGTTCAGCAGTTCCTTATTTAATCAAACTCATATTTTCAAGGGCATTGCTTAGCACTACCTAGGAAGCCCAGCTGATATCTGGGGGTTTGGTCTAGGCAGTTGTAGCCTTGGTGGTAAGAACACATTGGCCCTCAAATATCATTTAGAAGTATAGGCAGCAGTAGTAGTTCTTTTTATCATTTAGAATTGTCTTGTTAGG
Organism: Hakea prostrata; assembly: GCF_041222555.1. Taxonomy (NCBI): domain Eukaryota; kingdom Viridiplantae; phylum Streptophyta; class Magnoliopsida; order Proteales; family Proteaceae; genus Hakea; species Hakea prostrata. The sequence continues at coordinate 43,449,792 of NC_142603.1, forward strand.
ATCTTTTATTATTCTCTGACTTTGGGAGATTCTGTTCTATTTTTGGTAGATTATTCGTATAAATAAAGGCCCTGCCATGTCTCTCAGACACATGTCATGATTTCTCTAAATTTTTCAACAAGTATATTATTCATTATTGACATTTCTACTGCTAAACTACCACTTAAGGGGCACATGACCGATATGTACTGTTGAGGTATATAAGTGTCATGTACACTTTTTATATTATTTATTTAATTATACTCAAGGAATCTTTATCATAGGTGTGTTTAGTGGCTTTCCTTTTCATTATAACAAGAATAGAAAGCTTCCTTCTGCTATGCTGTAATTTCTTTTTACATAAACAGCTATCATGAGGAAACATTGCTAAGCTATACGCACAATTCTTCTCTTCTTAGTCCTCTCCTCTCTTCATTTGGTATCTGCCTTGCTAAAATTCCTATGGTATCAGATTAATAAGGCAACCCCGAAATGATTCCAACATCATGTGTTTTTATGAGTCTTTTCAAAGGAAGCCTTTAGACCACCTGAAGCAGTTTCGTGCTGTCTTCCTATTGATAATTCTCTGTTTTCATTTTTTTCCCCCTACTTCTTGACCTTCCTACTAAGTTATGAAGGACTGGATCTCATTAACCATATCCACTGGAAGAATGCGCCTAAAGTTCGTTTCATGGCAGTTCTAGTAATTTTTTAAGTTCAACCTATCCCCCGCTACACCAGTTGATGCTGCTACAGTTTTGAGAATTTATTGTGCCTGAAAGCAGAAAAAATTCAAGTTTTATTTCCAATTTCTGGCCTAATCAGTTTACTTTGCCATCTACAATTCTATACAACCCCTGCAGCCATTCTCTGTTTAGAGCATTTCTCTGTCTACTTATTTTGGTCAACTCTGGTGTATTAGAGGTCAGTCGTCTGACAAGGCAGTACTTTTCCAATTTCTTTTAGTCTCTTCCAACCTGCTGTGAGTGGTTCTACAGAACCTATTCACTTGAGCCCCCCCCCCCCCATCTTTTTTTTTGGAGGCGGGGGGTGGTTGGTTTGTTTGGCTGCTACATATTGGTATTGTTGCTGCTAACTAATGTCTTCTCCAGATCCCTTGCGGAGTATTTGGTTTTGTTGCTTCTTTCTATTATCTATTTGATTCACAATGGCTGAATCCGAGTTTTCTACTAATATATTGCATCTTCAGATCACTACTGTTAATTGACTGGTGTTTCTATCTCTTATTGGCCCAAGATGTCCGAGCTTTATTTTCATACAAAAGGAAAAAATAAATATCACACCGAGTACCCTCCTGATCTTAAAGTTTTAATTCTACTGTTATTGCTGCTCATGATGACTGAATGCGTAAAATTTTAACTGTTAAAATCAGGTTATGGAACAGTGTTGAACACTTTGTTGCTGCAAATGTAATGTTTCATACACTTGCTAAAGGAGCTTGGGAGGATCTTCTTGAGAGATATTCCCTAGCTAAGGATATTTCCTTCTTTTTATTTTTTTGGCTAAAGGTAGTCTGTATCAATGGAAGGAAAAATTACAACAACAATAGCTTAAATCACTTCTACAACACTACAACAACCTCCAATTGGAGAGGTACAGCGTGAGAATAATCCTATCAAATCTGTATCTTGGCATTCATGCCACATGCATTTGAATTTCCACGATCAGCAGAGATGACCACACACCAATTTGGTTAGCAGTTAGCACCTGCCACTTTGCTGCTGACTGCGCTAAGAAATCTGCAATAGGGTTGGCTTCAAGGAAACAATCACAGACCTTCCGTACAATTGGGACCCAAAAAAGGCTGCTGTACTCTCTCTGTAAGGAGACTTGTATGAACTGAACACAAATTAATTCACTTTTCTGAGGAGCACAAGTCCTTGAGTGACTACTTCTGTATGTACACAGGATATCTTGAGAAAATTCAAATATACCACCTCTGACTAATAACTGAAGCAACCATGGGCTGAGTTCCATGTTGCAAAGTTTATCGGCAGGCCTTCATCCTGAATATCAAGCTATTAAAAATCAGTTGCTTACTGCAGAAAATGTGCCCCCCCCCCCCCCCCCCCAAAAAAAAAAAAAAAAAAGGTCTTCTCTTGCCTGCATCAATTTGTTACCATACTGTCCAAGATCTCTTCTACTGTTCCTCCAATATGTTGCAATGACTTTTACTGCTGACAGTGATCAGAGTTCTAATAGAAGCACTGGTCAATACCATGGCCATGGTCATGGTTCTTATGGGCATAGCTCTGGTGGAGAAAATTTTGATTTTCCTTCCACCAGTATACATACTATAGTGAACCTAATCAAACTATTGATTACTTGGCTAGGCTAATGAGTCAGCTAATATTCCCAGTACTTCTAATTATATTCTTGCTGGCAGCTCCACTTCATCAACATTAAGGGGCTCTTCCACTGGATCTATGCCACCAGTGAGTCAGTGATTATACTCAAGTATCTTCAACAGCTTGAGGTTTCTCCATCTTCCAATTCCACAGCTAGCCCACAAGTTACTCTGCTTTCGGTTCATATACTAAAACGTTGGTTTCTGGCTTTGGTGCTTCCTGCCATATGACTGCCAAGTTTACCCTAGTTTCTTTTGTTTTTGTTGGAGGGTATTTTGGGCAACAAAAAATAGAGTCAAGATTTAGCGCTAGAGATTGGATTTTTAGTTTTAGAGTCCATATTGTACTCTTCCCTCTTTGATTTTTGAGTTCGATTGTAAGTCTGCACCTATATTATAAATATTAAAGATGTTTCATTAGAGTCTCTCAATTGTGTGAGGCTCCTCTCATTCTTATTCTTCTTCTTCTTCTTCTTCTCTCTGTTTTTCTGCAACTCCTCTTCTTTCTTCTCTTCGTTGCCATTCAGTCTTGTGCCTTTGGTATGTCGTTTGAAGAAATCACTATGTGGACTAAAACAGTCCTCACATGCACGGTTTGGCCGGTTCACTTCAGTTGTGACAGAGTTTGGTTTGTCTTGATGCAAGAGTGATCACTCTATGTTCTACCATCAATCTGGTACAAAGAGGATATTCTTAGTTGTGTATGTGGAGGATATAATCATTACTGGAGATGATTCAGCTGGTATTGATGCATTGAAGACTTACCTACAGAAACAATTTCAGATCAAAGATTTGGGAAAACTGAAGTATTTCTTGGGTAGTGGCCCAGTCTAAGAAGGAAATCATTTTGTCCCAACAAAAATATGTGGTTGACTTACTATCTAAAAGGGGTATGCTTGGCTCAAAGCGTTTGGATACTCCGATGGAACCAAATATAAAACTTTTGCCTAAAGATGGAGATGCCCTTGAAGATCCAAAGAAGTCTTGAATGTTGGTTGGAAACTTAAACTTTTTGGTTGCGACTCGACCTGACATCGCTTTTCCAGTCAGTGTTGTGAGTCAGTTTTTATCTAACCCTCTTACCACTGATTAGGATGTAGTTGCACACATGTTAAGATATCTTAAGAAAGCTCTTGCATGTGGGCTCCTTTATATAGATCATGGTCATAAGGGAATTGAAGGATTTTCTGATGCAGATTGGGCTGGTGCACTAAGTGACAAAATGTCTACTACGGGCTATTGTATTTTTGTCGGAGAAAATCTTGTGTCTTGGAAAAGTAAGAAGCAAACAGTAGTCGCTCGATCCAATGTAGAATCCAAGTACCAGGCCATTTCACTTGTCACTTGTGAACTAATGTGGATAAAACAATTCTTGGGTGAACTTGGCTTTAGTCATGAGTCTCCCATATCTCTGTGGTGCAACAATCAAGCAGCTATTCATATAGCATCAAATCTTGTCTTTCACGAGCATACAAAGCATATAGAAGTTGATTGCCATTTTGTTCGAGAGAAGCTTCAACAAGGACTGGTCTCCACTCATCATATACGAACTGGAGAACAACTGGCTGACTTATTTACAAAATCGTTTGGGGCAAAAAGAGTGAGGTATATTTGTAACAAGCTGGGAATGTTTGATGTTTATTCTCCAGATAACATGACCATATCAAAAAAGCTTTATTAATCTTGAATATAAGTAGCCATGGCAGATGCCAATAGGCACCAAAAGAACTTCACCCAAGAGATAATCAACAGCAACATAAGTACAATGTCCGCACAAGTAGGTAAAAAGTGCAGCTCTAATGATCGCAAAAGTAAAAAGTGCAGCTCCAACGTCTGCACAAGTAGGTAAAAAGTGCAGCTCCAATGTCTGCACAAATACGTAAATTGCAGCTCTACATCCGCACAAATAGGTAAAACTGCAACTCCAATGTCTGCACAAGTGCTTTTCACAAGAAGGCAAATAGTAGCTAGTAGGTTTCATAAAATAAAATTCTTGAGTAGATAGAGAGTAGGTCTTCAATCTCCCCCTCATGTGTAGCATTACACACGGACAAATAATGTGATAACCAATTCCCAGCATTGCAATCAGATTTCAACCATTGCCAGTACACCTTTTACAGTAAAATAATTCCAAGTAAGACCCTTGGTTATAATTTCAATCTTCCCTCATTGTCGTGAATTTGGGTCATGAGTGGGCCAAGTCTCTAAAAATTAGAACCCGAAATTGATATGATCAGGCCCAACAAATAGTAGTAGAACAATTTTTTAAATTATCCCAATGTGATAAGGGAAGGGCACAATATAACTTAGATTAAATCCAAGAAACCACAAACAAGGCCAGGGGTAAACTGGTAATTGACACTAAAATAAGGACAAAGAACAATAAAGCAAAGGGTGTTCTTTGGAATTAGGAAATAAAATAAGGCAATAAGAAATTGGCCAAGGAGTACTAAGGTGAACCTGGAATTACGGAAATTAAAATAAAAAACTCAACGTGGATGGGCACAAATGGAAGAGTAACATGAGAAAGCTAGAGTGAATTAAAAGAAGGATAAGGACCTGTAGAGGAGGATCTTTTCTTCTTCCCTACGACTCAACAGAACCTGCAAGTCTAGAAAAAACATGCAAAGATTACGGCTTAGAAGAAGGCAGAGAAAGCAGCAGAGAAGACAAAAGAGAGGATGGAGGAGCAACTCATTGATGAGAGTCAACAAGCAAGAACTAGTGGCAGTATCCTAAGTCTTGCAGGAACCATTATGGATGGCAGAACGACGATGGAATCATAGACAATAAGGTTCAACTGATTGTTGAAATTGACACAGAAAGTGAAGCCAGAGTGACCAAGGAGGGTCTTGATGCACTTGGCGGAGTGGGCATCGCAGATGCGAAGGGTGTGACTGTCAGGGGCATAGGAGAAATGGTGGGAGTCAGATGACCAAGCTAGGTGCCACACCCTCTCTGAGTGGCCCATTAGATGAGAAAGAAGGGTTAGATTCTTAGTGGACCACACTATTAGGGTTCTGTCAAGCAAGGTAGAGGCAAAGAGTGATGTGAATACAAGGATAACACCCCCCCCCCCCCAAAGGGTTCAAAATCCAGATCCAAATGGCCACTCCAAAGCTGGCCGAAATTCCTCCAAAAGTATTTTGGTCATTTTCCAACCCCTTTAAGGGCTCAATATGGGGGGGGGGGGGTTTCTAGATTGATTCCCCCTCAATCCAAGGGTCATATCTACTTTTGGTCTTTTGTTTGAGTTAGTAGTTTGATAGTTATTTGAGAGTTTAAGCCGTGTTGAGTTAGTTCGTTGTAGATAAGATAAGATTCCTTATCCAAAGGGGTTTCTTATCTTTAGAGTTTGTTTTTATCTGGAAGTGTAGCTTGAGTCCTAAGTTAAGTGTCTTTACAAGATGCCAATCCTAAGGTTGTGATCTTGTAGTAATTTGATTCCGTTTTGAGCATTTTGGTCTAGAGTTGGGATCCTTAAGTTCAGAAGCATCAAATTATCAAGACCAGCAAGCATTTAAGTAAGTCCAAGAGCTCTCCACCCCATCCCCTGCCCCCTCTCCTCTGTTCCAGCCCTTCCCACCCCCATTCAAGTAAGTCCACGAGCTCTCCACCGCATCCCCTGCCCCCCCCCTCCCGGCCTTGTGCAACCTTCCCCAACCCCCTGCCCTGCTGCTGCATCAATTCAGCAGCATCCCCTAGGTCGCCCACTTACCCTACCACCTGCAGGCCTTCCTTCCCTTCTTTCCCATGGCAGCCAAATCCTAACCCATTAGGAAACCCTGATTCCCAGCCCTGTCTCCACTACTTTCAGTTCCATTAGGATCGTAGAAAGCCATAGACTCAAGTCCTACCATTATTTTCTGCAGTTCTGTCCTATTCCACTGACTTTTGAAAATTCAGCACTTCATCTTCAAGCATGAGATGTTGCAGAATTTTGAATTGTTAAGTTCTACTCATGAGGTTCATACTCTGAGAGATAGAATAAGACAAAGAACAATCCTGCCATTACAAGACAAGAAGAATTGAGCCTCTTCCCCCTAGCTGAAACCCTAAACTGGGCTTTGAAATTCAAAATTCAAATCTGAAACCCTAATTACAAAAGGGTTCAGGTCTGAAGTTTAATCTCAGAAGGCTCTAAACCCCATTAGAAACCCTAAAACTCTTCCCTCATCCACTTGAACTTCCTAGCAAACCTTAAGGCTAGGGAATTGACCAAAATACCCCTAACTTAGACCTGGATTGCATAAAAAAGCATACCATTGTAGGAGAACCTCACATGCAACACAACTCTGGTGTGTCAAATTAGAGTTCGACGGAGTCAATACGATCAATAGGGTGACAAGGAGGAGGTTGGTTCCCACCACCACCACTCGCCACTAAAAGATTTAAATGCCAACACGAACTTGTCAATGACCAGTAATGTTATAAAGCAACTCTGCTCTGATTTCCGCTCCCACTTTTGCTTCCACCTTCAACTCAGGAAATAATACAGAAACCAGTAGCAGATTCAATACCAAAAAACTAGCAATTAATTCAGAACCTAGATCCTTCGGTTCAGAAACTTGATTCAGCAAGTTGAAATCCACATGGGTGAACAACACATAAAAGCAGCCATTGGCTCTGTGAGACAGCGTGAATCAATATCCACCACAAGGGAGATAAGGGTCCCTGATTTGATTACATATGCTCGAGAAATAAGAAAAAGAATGAAGAAGACTAAAGAAGAAGAGCCTAGGATTGGGTTGTGTTGGATCTCCCAATCATAGATTCAAAGAGCATATGTTTATTATACTTTAGACTCTAACTAATGAAAGATCTGCCCCTAATAAATCTGGCGGCAAGAATACAAACCAATAAAAAGAGAAGACTCCTAACCTAATGCGACACTAGGACAGAAATATCCCGTGTCACGGTCACCTCTACCTTTCTACCATGTTTGTTGTCAAGGCTCCAAGGTGGTTATTCTTCTGGTTTATGTGCATGATATCATTATATCTGGCAATGATGCTACCAGAATTAGTAAGTAAAAAGCTATCTTCATCAGCACTTTCAAATAAAGGATTTGGGCTCTCATCAGTACTTTCGGGGCATCAAGGTCCTTCGCAGAAAGAAAGGAATATTTTGTTTCAAAGTAAGAACATTCTTGATCTTTTAACTGATAATATCATAGAACATTCTTGATTTTTTAACTGATAATTCCATGCAGTCAAACCCGTTGACACCCTTGCAGGTCCACATCAGAAGTTTGGCTCTCCTATTAGTGTAGACTTTGAAGACCAACTTTGGTGTAAATGATTAATGGGAAACTTATTTACCTTACAGCCACCAGACCAGACATTTCCTTCACTACTGGCATGGTTAGCCAATTTATGAATCCTAAGAAAATTCACTAAAAAGCAGTTTGGTGTCTCATGCGATATTCAAAGGGAGCGCCAGGTTCTCCTTTATCTTCCTCATTATAATGTCAACATTGTAGGCTATCTTGGAGCTAACAAGGTAGGTCCTGGTAGTGATAGACGGTCTACTAATAGATATTGTAACTTTGTGGGAGGTAATCTCATAACCTGGTGGAGCAAGAAACAAACTAGTTGCAAGGTCAAGTGCTGAAGCTGAGTGTGGGGCCATAGCTGGAACCTACAAAATTAATATGCCCACAGTACTTTTATCTTGAGTTGGGCTTTTTTGTTACTCAAACCATGAAGATGTTTTGACAATCAAGCTGTTATCCAAATTGCAAGCCATCCCAGCTTCCATGAGCACACCTAGCATATTGAAGTTGGTTATCATTTTTATGGGATGCTATTCTAAAGAAGATAATTCTTACTCCCTTTGGTCCTACAAATCAGCTTGGTGACATCTTCATGAAGCCTTTCTTTGGCACTACCTCCAGAAATGGGTGTTTCAAAACTGGGCATGGGTGACTTTTATGTTCTAGGCTAAGTGCAAGTGTTGATATTTATAGCGCTAAGCCACCACTTTAGGGGAACATATGGGTCATGATTAATGAACATTTCTTATATTGTATATTTATTAATTGTCCTAATGCTCAAGCAATATTTGCCATAGGCTGGTTTAGTTATGACATTATTTTATTTGCTTTACTTTTTCATGTAACGAGAATTAGGAGCCTCTCTTCCTTCACACTATAATTTCCTCTTTATAACAACAGCTATAGTGAGACCAATCTTTGGCATAATTTACATTTATGATTATGACCTATTTATGAATATTCAATTATGGTAATAGGTTATAACTATTGTTTGGTTACTACTAAATATAACACAGTATATAACAAGAAATAGGTTTGGTATAGTTGGGTGAATAATACACTATGTAGCATCAGTTTGGTTTTGGGTTGGTTTTGGTTTAGCTTGTGAATATGTATACCAGTTTTGGTTTTGGTTCAATTTTATTGGTTTGGGTTAGTTTTGATTCCCCTAAAGTGCTGCTATAGTGGACACTGGACATAAGCAAGGTGGAGGTTGGAGAGAGAAAAAGTAGTGTTTTGTTCTATTTTTTCATTTTTTGGTAACTTTACAATTTTACCCGCACATAAATGGTAATTCTGAACATGTTCATTAATGGTGTACCCGCATAGACAAAAATTAACAGTTTATGACAATATTCATAGACAGCTCTTGATCTATTTATGAATTTATGTCCAAATCAATTTATTTTAGTGAGAAACATGGGTCATAAATCATACCAAAATCATCTATGTATGTTTATATGTTAAATAACCATAAATTCAAACTATACCAAAGCAAGCCAAGGAGAAATTGCCAAGTTTTAAGTGCAATCTCACCCACCACCTTCTTCTCCTCACCTTTCTTTAGTTTCTAGTTTCCTAATTGTCACATTCATAAATAAGCAAATACCCTATTTGAATCCTATCAAATCAAATCAAAATCATTAAAAGTAAGAATTTCAAAAGGACACCCAATTCAAGAATCTGAAACTTGATTTTTGGCAATTGGTGAAATTTCAATATTCTAATGTCGGGGTTTTTCTCAAATCTAAAAATTCCACATATCTTAATATGATAACGTTGGTTATATATCCAAATACGTTGTAAAACATTCATTTGCTTTCATACGAAAAAAATATATATTTCATTAATTCTACCAAAAGTTTTTTTATTTCATTCAGCATGAATTTTTGATAGCATTCATGAGCACCAAATTAGATTTGATCAGCACATAACTCCTTTGATATAAAATAGATTTAAGGCAATCCCAAATTCATTTGATGGGTCTACCCATTTAGCCGATGAAAAGTTTATAAATATATATTGTGTATTCTCCTATTAGGTCATTGTGAGATTTGGGATTTTGCCCTTACAGTTTTGGATGAGAGTTTTTGTAACGTCGTTTTGATGATTGTGTGAGAAATCTCCATCGTAATTTTTTCTTCCTACATACTAAAGGTTCTTCTTCACCCATGGACGTAGTATACCATGTTCGGGTGTGAACCACCCTAAATCTTTATTTTCCTTCTATTGTTTTCAATTTCTGTTTGTGATTTCTTGCTTGTTGGTTCCAACAAGGATGAACCCTGACTCCATCCCAAACATAGTGTGATGCCCTAAATCTTTTTATATTATTACTTTAACACTATGTTGGAATGTTTCTCTACTCAAGATTATTAAAAGTCATGGTGGTTGGACCATGTGTCAAGACGGTTTGTTTAATGGTTTAACAAACGGTTCAAGTGTAAATGTGTAGGTAAATGATAATTTGAATAAAATTGACTCCAATTAATATTTTGGTCAAGACTTGGTATCGCTTGAAGGGCCCACATAGATGGAATTAAACTAAACTAAAAGCGGGAAAATGATTAGTGTAATTTTCTGGACCCAAAGGTACCCACAATTGGATGGCTAAGTGGGTCTTACACAAGATATTGAGGGGGACCCACAAAGCAAGGCTCAAAATCAACTCACGTGAGGTAATAAAAGCATATGATTATTATTTGTGATATTAATGCAACCGCCCCACCCACCATTCACCTCCACGTGGGGGAGGAGGTGGAGGGTGGGATTGTGATATTAATGCAATTATATGATCTTATGCTTAAGGATATCATGATACATCTATAACAATAATCAAATATTGTTGGTATAAAATGCAAAAAAAAAAAAAAAAAAAAAAGAAAGGAGAAAGAGGAGAGAGATTTTGATAGAAAAAATTAAGAAATGAGAGAGAGAGAGAGGAGAAGAGGAGCAAAAGAGACAAGAGAAAGAAGAGCTGTAATTCGTCTCTTAAGGTAAGACTACAAGCTTCTCCTCCCTAATTGTGAATAGAAATTCTTGATCTATATCCGAGTTGGAGGAATTATACATGAAATTGATAATCATGGTGTTAGATTCTTAGAAATCTGATTATACATATGTTGGAACCATGTGCCATTCAACGTAGATCACAAAGGTTATGAGAACACAAGTTGCCATATAAAAATGCTAACTTGATTTTTGAACAATTACCGAAATTGGGATATTCAAACCAACAACCCCTAGAATCTAGATTATGGACTCGAATATGAAATATATGGCATAATTAGGTTTGATGAACCTCTGTGAGCAAAAGCCCCAAATTTTGTGATGTGATTTGGGCCAACATATCGAATTTGGGTTGAGTGTAGCGTCTGACTGTATGGCTCAACTAAATCGTCCAATCATACAAAACCTACACTCAATGATACCAAGGCCTTTTTCCGACTTGATTAACCTACTGGAGTTGTGAATTGAATGGAAACATAGCCTTGGTGAGGCCGTAGAACCAAAAGCCCCAAAATTTGGATTGAAAATGGAGCAAAATACGAATTTGGTTAATGACTGTAGGACACGAGTGCAAGGTTTAAAGTATCCCACGATACTAGCCGATACTAGCCGATATGTATCCATATTTGACCTAACCGATAGGATACATCTCGATATGTCTCTCCATTAAACCACACTAAATACATTAGCCAGAGGCACAAAGCAATACAATACTCGATATAGGATGATACGTCTCTTAAAAACACCTGACCGATACGATACTCAATATCGATACTTTAAACCTTACATGAGTGTAGTGTTTGATCCAAGTATACTGACACTACACTGTCAAATGAAGCACTAAGATTCTATTGGACTAGTAAAATTCATATGGACCCCAGGAAAAGGAGGAGTTAAACTATATTAATTAAGTTTTAGAGCCGTGCTCCAAGATCCGTAAAGGAAGAGTGTATGACAGAAGAGTGGAGGAATGACCTTCAGTGTAGGATGATCATAAATATAAGACTATATTGAATTACTGACATCATTCACTCATCGATTTAGGTGTCAGTCATATCGTGAACAACTCCAAGGAAAAGACATCCACTCGAAAATAGTATAAATCATCTTGACTTAGAAGAAAGGATATTTGGATTTGAAAAGATGGGTGAGTATTATAACTCAACTCATGGATATATATATGATTGTAGTATATGATGTGAGTATATAGCCCAACTTATGTTGCGTGATTGTAGTGTGTGATGTGAGTGTTATAACTCAACTCATGGATACATAAATGACTATAGTGTAAAATGTGTGGAGTATAACTTGTATGCATGACTGTGAGGTACTAGGTGATACTTAATAAACTATATAGTGATATTATATCTTATAAATGAATGATTCTTCACTTATGAAATGACTGAGATAGGATGAGTGACTCTATAACTGAATCAAATGATTGTAAGAACTATGCATTTAAGCTTATGACTGTATAATGAGTGATTTATTGCATTACTTTGTTTATACACGATTGTGTTTTGGTTTGAAATATATACTTGTTTCAAACATTGTGTTAAGTGATTGTTCATGTGAACAATTTTATAAATGCAAGACTGAAATGGATTAAAAGACATCGTGTTGATGAGCATAGCCCTTGCAACTAGACTATAAAGTGGAAAGACTGAGTTTAAGCCAATGATAGCGGTCTATAAGGCGTACATGGCCTTGTGCCTTGAGACTGAAGCCACTTCGGTGGTAGACTGAAGCCACTTCGGTGGTAGACTGAAGCCACTACGGTGGTAGACTAAAACCACTTCAATGGTAAGATTGAATCCACTTCGGTGGTATAGACTAATGTACATCCTCTATGATTTGCTTAGGCTTATAACTAAAACTGAAAAAGGAAATGAAATTGAAAGGATTTGAAAAGAAATATTTTCCATAAGATTGAATAATCTATTTTAATGAAGTTGTGCATGTTGTATTTGATTGTAGTATGGTTGTGTTATAATATTCACTAGGCTAGTGTAGCTCATTCTCCCTTACCATGAACAAATAAACAAACACAAGACAAGGGTAAGGACATAGCCGTCCAAGAACATGATTGAAAGCCCAAGTTCCTTTTTGGTTTCAATAGTTCAACTTATCTTAGTTTGATGGTTATTTTTGTATCCTTGAGGTTTGTATAAGATGGTAAAGATGTTCAGTTAAGACGATACTGTATTTTGAAGACTGTAAGTTTTGTGTAATAATATTTATAGATAGTGTTAGTTGCCATCAAATAATCAGAGTTTGTACTTGACCCTCTCTTTTTATATAGACATTTTCGCTGTTACATCGTGATATTGATCTCTACTGTTTTCGAGGAAAGGATAAAGGAATTAACTCCCATGTCTCCCAGTAAGGTTTGGGTGCCATGGGCCCACTTTGCCCTAGCAATTGGGGGCATGATAGAAGTTGGTATCAGAGCTATGTTTTAGGTTCCATAGAGTATATCATCTGATGGCATAAGTGTTAATAATAGAAAAATGAAGAAAGGGACTGAACTGAACAGAAACCAATCGAACTGACTTGAGGTGGTTAGGATTGGACTGAATATGACCGAACTATATAGGAATGTATAGATGACCAACAAGATAGATTTGAATGAGTATACTGAAAGGTTTATGATTAGTTTGAACTACTTCAACTAGGGATTGAGGTTTAGGCAGTGGATTGACAAATTGTTGGTTTTGACTGAGGAAATGGCTAATAGGAGAAATCAAGACTATTGTCCAAACTAGAAAGATGGGTCTATGAGGAGGTGTACAGATTATCGAGAATTAAATCAGGTGACCATATAGGTTAAGTATTCGTCGCCCATGATCGATAACCTATTTGATCAATTACAAGGGGCAAAGGTTTTCTCTAAGATTGACCTAAGATCAAGATTTCACCAGTTAAGAGTGAAAGAGGAAAATATACCAAAGATTGCTTTCAGGACAAAATATGGGTATTATGAATTTTTAGTCATGCCTTGAATCAACTAATGCATCCACAACATTTATGGATTTAATGAATAGAGTGTTTCATGTGTCCTCGACCAATATGTGATCGTCCTTATTGACTATATATTAGTGTACTCCAAGAGTGATGAGGAGCATGAAAAGCACTTAAGAGCAGTATTGCAACACTGCAGAAGGATAAATTGTTCGCCAAGTTCAAGAAATGTGAGTTTTGGCTTGATAGAGCAGTATTCTTAGGTCATATGATATCTGCCGAAGGTATAATGGTGGTCCTAGAAAAGTACAAGCAGTAATGGATTGGCCTAAACCGACCAACGTAATAGAGATAAGGAGTTTCCTTGGGTTAGCTAGCTACTATAAGAGATTCATTAAAGGATTCTCCAAAATATATATTCCACTAACAAGACTCACTAGGAAAGGAGTTAGATTATTATGATGAACGTGAAAAGAGTTTTCAAGAATTGAAGCAAAGGTTGATAACTGCGCCTATTTTGAGTTTGCCATCTAGAATTGGAGGATTTGTCATCTATGATGATGTGTCCAGGAATGGCTTAGGGTGTGTACTAATGCAACATAGGAAAGTGAGAGCTTATGCTTCAAGACAACTAAAATCCATGAACAGAATTACCCAACCCATGATTTAGAGCTAGCCGCAATTATTTACGCCTCAAAGATATGGAGGCATTACTTCACCCAGAAAGAGTTAAATTTGATAAAAAGGAGGTAGTTGGAATTATTGAAAGATTATAACTGTAACATTAACTACCATCCTAGTAAAGCAAATGTAGTGGCTAATGCATCAAGTAGGAAGTCGGAAGGATGTTCTGCAGCATTGATAACTAATCAGCCCCATATTATTGAAGATGCTAGAAAGTTGGACGTAGAAATTGTGATCGGCAATGCTACGGCTTATCTGGAAAGTTTGACTGTACAACCCTCCATCCTTGAAAGGATAAAGAGGAACAGAAGAATGATGAGTTCCTAAACAAGATAAAGGAAAGAATGCAAAATGCTAATCAGCCAGATTTTAATCTTGATACAAAAGGAATTATGAGGTCCTAAACAAGATAAAGGAAAGAATGCAAAATGCTAATCGGGCAGATTTTAATCTTGATACAAAAGGAATTATGAGGTAAAGAATAAACTTTGTGTACCAGATAATGAAGAATTAAAACGAGAACTAATGATGGAAGGTCACAACAGCCCCTATACAGTGCATCCAAGTGGCACAAAGATGTATCAAGACTTGAAGGAGCACTTTTGGTGGAACAATATAAAGAGGGAGATAGTAGAGTATGTACATAAGTGCATGACTTATCAATTGGTAAAGGTAGAACACCAACAACCCTCAGGTTTGCTACAACCTCTGGATATACCTGAGTGGAAGTGGGAGCACATTACCATGGATTTTGTTACTTCTTTACCAAGGAATCCACAAGGTTATGATGTTATTTGAGTAATTATGGATAGACTAATCAAGTCATCCCATTTCCTGCCAATCCAGATTTTCTCCCTAAACAAACTAGCAAAATTATAGGTGAAGGAGATTGTGAGATTACATGGAGTACCCATTTCTATTGTGTCGGATCGTGATCCTAGATTTTCTTCTAGATTTTGGAGAAGTCCAGGCATTGGGCACTCAACTAAACTTCAGCACAACTTTCAATAAACTGACAAACAATCTGAAGGACTATTCAGATATTAGAGGATATATGCTTAGAGCTTGTGTGATTGACTTTAAGGGAAGTTGGAGTGATCATTTATATCTAGTGGAGTTTGCCTATAACAACAGCTATTCGTCTACTATCGGGATGGCACCCCATGAAGTGTTTTATGGAAGGAAGTGTAGATCTCCAATATGTTGGAATGAAATTGGTGAAAAACAAGTATTAGGGCCAGACCTAGTACAATAAACTTGTGAGAAAATAGATGTAATACAAAAGAGAGTGAAGGTTGTTCAAAGTAGACAAAAAAGTTACCTAGATATTAGAAGGAAGCCCTAGAATTTGAGGTAGGCGATAAAGTTCTCACTATTTTGGGCAAGTTGGGCATGACTAACATCTATACCTTAACTTGAGAGGGAGTGTTGACTGGTTCAGTTATAGTAGTAGTAGTTTAGACTATTTCCTCAATTCATTAATACTTGTTCCCCAAGTAAGAGTATTCTTGTAATATTGTATTTTTTTTTATACATTATAAATAAAGGGCTTGAGATCACATTGATCCATACAAGTCATTCTACCACAACCAACTTTCTCAACAATATATGATATACAGCTTGTATTGTGATGGACTAAATATATGTTGAACTCCATGAACCGATCTACTAGTATATTGAAGTCTATTTCTTTTTGCACTCATTCTTGTATTTATTGTTGTATTTTAATTAAAATTTTAGTGCTCTTGCATAATATCTATATTTTTGTTTATTAAAATGCATTTCCAGACTTCTAGTTTCGCCCATATACAGCTGCCACGTGTAAATCAAGAACACCACTTTGTGTTAGGTTTTAGTTAAAAATAACAATTCCATTATGTTTATTGCCCTCAAGTTATGCTTTACACCAAAAATCATGCCCAAAAAACACTTAAACCCCCCACCCCCACCCACCCCCTCCGCCCCCTAAACATGCATTTTTCACCGAAATCTTGATGTCTCAGGAGTCTCGACGAGATGAAATTTTTTACTATGCTTACAACTAGAAAGTTGATATCCTAAAGATACTAAAAATAAAAAATAAACATCAACCCCATGTTGCATTTTTTTAATTGAAATCTTGATGTCTCAGGAGTCTCGACAAGACGAAATTTTTTACTATGCTTACAACTAGAAAGTTGATATCCTAAAGATACTAGAAATAAAAAATAAACATCACCCTCATGTAGGAACTAGATATAATGTAATAGTAAGTAATAATTGGGCCCCATAACCTAGAGTCTAATTGGGCCAAACCTAACCATGAAAACCGGCTCGCCACTTTCTCTCATGTTCCTTCAATCTACATCAATGACCTAATGAAAGTTATTTAAAAAAAAAAAAAAAAAAAAAAAAAAAGGTGCATGAATCTTCGCTTATCTTTCACCACCAGAACAATCTGGAAATGCAGTCATCAGTTTCCCAAGAAGGAAAATCAAAATAAATATAAGCTGGGAAAAGCCATGTATGGACAATTTTCAACAACTGAATACCACACTATAAAGAGCACACTAGCAACAATGTGGAT
This sequence comes from Hakea prostrata, assembly GCF_041222555.1. Taxonomy (NCBI): domain Eukaryota; kingdom Viridiplantae; phylum Streptophyta; class Magnoliopsida; order Proteales; family Proteaceae; genus Hakea; species Hakea prostrata. The sequence goes on from NC_142603.1 coordinate 43,466,634, forward strand.
GAAGGATCAACAATAATTGACGAAATAGGAATTGAAGTGTTTTATTCTTGTGTGTATTATTCAGAACTTTACAATCAATATATACACAGCTGCTATCTATGAAATAGGAAAGAATATCCTACCTAGAAGATTAGAATAAATGAGAAATCTACCTAGAATAGAAGATTGCAATAAAATGAGTAATCTACCTAGAATAGAAAAATACAATAAGAAAAATAGCTGTAATAAAATATTACAATCTGATCTACTTAGATTAAAGATACTAATAAAATATTATGATATGATTCTAAGATTTTCCACACTCCCCCTCAAGCTGGTGAATAGGCATTCTCCATTCCCAACTTGGATATGCATTTTTGAAAGGCTAAGCTGCTCAATCCTTTAGTAAGTACATCAGCAAGTTGACTATGTGTAGACACATACGGCGTACAAATCAGTCCGCTATCCAACTTCTCTTTGATGAAGTGTTTGTCAATCTCAATGTGCTTGGTTCGGTCATGTTGAACAGGGTTATGTGCTATACTGATTGCTGATTTGTTGTCACAGTAGAGTTTCATTGGTCCACCCCATTCAACCTTTAGGTCTTCTAAGATAATCTTCAACCAAAGTAATTCACATATTCCTTGAGCCATTGCACGAAATTCGGCTTCTACACTTGACCGGGCCACAACATTCTGCTTCTTGCTCCTCCATGTCACAAGATTGCCACCAAGAAAGGTGCAATGTCATGTGGTTGACCTTCCATCTACTGCTGACCCTGCATAATTAGCATCAGTGTATGCTTCTAGTATCATTCCTTTATTCCTTCTAAATAAAAGGCCTCTCCCTGGCGTCCCTTTTAAATATTGTAGCACACGGTGAGCTGCATGCAAGTGAATTTCCTTTGGACTGTGCATGAATTGGCTGATTACACTAACTGCATATGCTATGTCGGGCCTTGTGTGAGACAAGTAGATTAATCTTCCTACTAGTCTTTGATACATCTCTCGGTTCACAACAACATCTTCTTCTGCATTCCCAAGTTTACTGTTGGGATCTATTGGAGTGCTTGCTGGTTTACACGCTGCCATTCCTGTTTCTTTAAGGAGATCAGTGATATACTTTTGTTGAGAGATGAAAATGCCTTGTTGAGGGTGAGCAACTTCAATGCCAAGGAAGTATTTTAATCTTCCTAAAGCCTTGATCTCAAATTCCTTAGCCAAGCATTTAGTCAAATTTTGTTTCTCTTTTTCTTCATTTCCTGTCACTATTATGTCATCAACATACACAAGTAGTGCCGTGACTCCCCCTGATGATGAGTGCTTGATGAACAATGTATGGTCTCCTTGACTTTTCTTGTAACCCATACTAATCATGACTTAAGTAAATCTGCAAACCATGCCTGCGGTGACTGTTTGAGTCCATATAAGGCCTTTTTTAACTTGCATATAGTATTAACAGCTAAATCATTCTCATAACCCGGTGGAACCTCCATGTAAATTTCTTCCTTTAGTTCACCATGCAAGAATGCATTTTTAACATCAAACTGTTGCAAGTCTCAACCATAATTTGCCGCCAAGGATAGTAAGATTCTAACAGTATTCATTTTTGCAACTGGAGCAAATGTTTCAAGGTAGTCAATCCCGTAAGTTTGGGTGTAGCCCTTGGCTACCAACCTTGCTTTGTACCTTTCTAAAGATCCATATGCTCGATACTTCAATGTATAGACCCATTTGCACCCCACAAGTTTCTTCCCTTCTGGTAACCTTACAAGTTCCCAGGTTCCATTGCTTTCTAATGCTTCCATCTCCACATTCATAGCTTGCTTCCACTCCTTATTGGATGAAGCCTCAGATAAGTTGTTCGGAATGGCAATGGTGTTTAAACTTACCAGAAAGGCTCTATGAGATGGGGAAAAATGTTTAAAGGACAAGAATTGGGCAAGAGGGTACATGGGTTTTGTTGTGCATTCTCTAGTGCCTTTCCTAATGGCAATAGGAAGGTCTAGTTCATTACTATCTGTGGGCACATCAGATTCGGTTTGTAGTGAAGGATTAGTCATTTGTACCTCATTTCCAGAATTTGGATTGGAGTCTTGAACTTGCACTGATTCTGGAACAAGATTCTTCTTCCTTGAGAACACCTTTTCTTTGCCAAATCTCACATGCTCAATATCAAAAATAGGCTCTTTCATTTCAAAGTTTGACATATATTCATGTTGTTCACGGTTTGACACGGGATGAGTCGACACAAGTTTAGGTTGTTCACAGTTTGACTCAGGTGACATAGTGAAGTATTTGGGAGTGAACTCTAAGTCAAGTAAGGAATTCCCATTCTTATCTTCCATTATTGAATGCTCCCCCGGAAGATGAGATGTGGAAAAATAAGACTTATGTTCATGAAAAGTGACATCAATGGAAACATAGAACCTTTTTTAAGGAGGGTGATAGCACTTATAGCCCTTTTGAGTGGAGGAATATCCTATAAATAAACATTTGAGTGCTCTAGGATCTGATTTACCCCGATGTGGTCCATGAATATGAACAAATGAGACACACCCAAAAATTCGAGGAACAAGGTTATTTGTCGTTTGTAGGTTTGGGTAGAAGCTGGAAAGGACATCCATTGGACTCTTGAATCCTAAGACTCTCGAAGGCAGCCGATTTATGAGATGAGTTGCTGTGAGGACTGCTTCCCCCCAAAATGACTTAGGCACATTGTATTGGAATAGGGAGGCTCTAGTTACATCAAGAAGGTGGCCATTTTTCCGTTCAGCTACTCCGTTTTGTTGTGGGGTATCAACGCACGATGACTCATGTATAATTCCCTCCCTTTGAAAGAATGGAGTTAGAATTTGATTGAAATAGTCTCTGGCATTATCAGATCTAAATCTTTTTATACTAACTCCAAATTGGTTTTTAACCATGGAATGGAAGTTGGGAAGAACACAACTAACGTCGGATTTGTTTTTGAGTAGAAAAATCCATGAGACACGAGTGCAATCATCAATGAATGACACGAACCACCTAGCCCCAGACACATTAGGAACTCTAGAAGGACCCCAACTATCACTATGAATGAGATAAAAGGGGATGGAACTTATTTTCTTGCTTAAAGGAAGTGGTACACGCTTGTGTTTAGCAAGCTCGCACACATCACAATGAAACTCATCAACATGTATGCCTTGAAACAAAGAAGGAAACAAAAGACTGGTTACCCTAAAGGAAGGATGTCCAAGTCTGTGATGGTAAAGCCAGATTTTTTCTTTATTGGTTTGAGAAGGACTACCATTAGTAGCATGTGATTGGCTTGGTGCCTCAAGGTAGTAGAGTCCATCCCTTTCTCTATCATGTCCAATCGTCCTCCTCGAATCCTTGTCCTGAAATACACAATGACTATGGTGAAAGACTACATTACAATGTAAATCTTGCGTGAGTTTCTTCACAGATACAAGATTTGTAGATAGTATAGGAACATGTAGGACATTTTTCAAGGTGAGGGATGAGTTGAGCTCAATATTTCCAGTTCCAGCCACAGTAGTTAACGAGCCATCAGCAGTAGCTATCTTCCTACTACTTGGACAGGGAGAATATGTGGTGAAAAGATTTGGTGAGTGTGTCATGTGGTCAGTTGCACCTGAATCTATGATCCAGGGGCTTGAAAGAGAATTACTAAAGACATTGAATCCAATAGAAAGTGGAAACTCAATATGCCAAAGAACATGTACCTGGTTTTTTGTTAAGGTTGCTCAAAAGAGTTTTTATACGTTTTACGTCCTCCTGATTAAGGCTAGCAACCTCTTTATTAGCGGCTTCAGGTTGCTGTGCAGATGTAACATGCACCTGACCATTATTTCCAGATTGCTCTCCTTTGTGCCCCCACTCTCGACTAGGAGGTTTACCACGAAGTTTCCAGCATCTTTCTAGTGTGTGACAAGCTTTCTTGCAATAGGTACACCATAGATTGTCTCTGTTTTGCTGTTTGGATTGCCCAGTTTTTCCACTTTCAGCAACAAATGCCTAGTTGGTTGTGGGAGTTGAATGCTCTCCTCCTTGAGATACCATTGCTGAACTATCAACACTTGTAGGCTCTAACATCAGTCCTCTTCTGCTCTCTTCCCCTCAAACCAATGCTACAACTTCATTGAAACACGGCACATCTGGTTTTCCAAGAATCTGAACCCTTATTTGGTCAAACTCAGGATTTAACCCAACCAAAAAATCATAGACTCTATCTTGCTCAATATACTGCTTTACTACTGTAGCATCCTCATAGCACTTCGTCTTGATGACTCGGTAATGATCCAACTCTTGCCACAAAGCTTTCAGCTGGTTGGCATATTCTGTAACTTGTTTTATTTCCTTGTTTGGCTGCTACTGTGTTTTAACCTTGACCTCATAGACTTGGGCCACATCTCTCGCCTTAGAATACGTCTGTTGGATAGCCTCCTAGATGTCTTTGGCAGTTGCCAAGAACATGCATGTATCACTGATTTCTGGAATCATAGAATTCCACATCCATGCCATAATCATAGAATCTTCTTCGTCCCATGCTTCATATTTTGGATCTCCTGGTTTCGGTCCATCTCCAATCAGGTGGCTCATCTTTCCTTTGCCCTTCAGAATGGTCCGAATAAGTTGAGACCATTTTAAATAATTTCTTCCATCGAGCCTGTAGGCAAATTGAATATTCTGCAATTCTCCATTCTGCAGATTTTTGATTGTCTGATCAAATGTAGTCCCGGAAGTAACCTCTCTTGGTTCTAACATACTCTTTGTAGGTACTTAAAAATAGTATGTGAAACAGTAACCAAAGATGTAGTAGAACGACAGACAAGACGGAGAAAGAAAAAAATCTGTTTTTTAGGTAAGGAAAAAAAAAAAAAAAAAAACAGAACAGAGTTGAATAAAGAATGGCAATAAAGGCCAAAGGAAGAATAATCTCTGTGTGGCGGAAACACCAGAGATTAAAGGCAATGAAGGCCTGAAAGCTAAACAGCAATCCCAAGATTGGTTGGCTCTGATGCCATGACGAAATAGGAATTGAAATGTTTTATTCTTGTGTGTATTATTCAGAACTTTACAATCAATATATACACAGCTGCTATCTATGAAATAGGAAAGAATATCCTACCTAGAAGATTAGAATAAATGAGAAATCTATCTAGAATAGAAGATTACAATAAATGAGAAATCTACCTAGAATAGAAGATTGCAATAAATGAGTAATCTACCTAGAATAGAAAAATACAATAAGAAAAATACCTATAATAGAATATTACAATCTGATCTACTTAGATTAAAGATACTAATAAAATATTATGATATGATTCTAAGATTTTCCACAATAATGCCTTGCAAATTTTACACCAACCAAATCTCATCAAGTTGGTCAATAATAAGAGCCGTTTGGTTTCAGCAATCAACCTAGCAAAGAACAGTATTTTCTGTTGCTTTCCCAACCCCAGGTAGAAGAAGGTTCATCAGTATGGAAGCTGAACATTCACTATTTTTATGTGGTGAATGGAAAAAACCATTTACTTGACCCCATTTAGTTTGGATGAGGCTCTTTTAGTCAAGTGAAATCCAGGCAGACAAAAGAAGTAACTTTCACATCATATAAAGTACTTCTCTGACACAGATTAAAAAAAAAGAAGAAATTGAACCCCAGAAAAAGTGCAAACTAGTGTGGTTGGACCTTAGAAGATGAACTGGAGCAACAATTTAAAGGGTTTGCAAAAACAGCAGGCAACTTCAAAGCTTTGTCTTCCTCAGTTGGCACACGTGTACCAAATCTAGCACTTAATGCTTCGAAAGTTTCACGTTCTGAACCATCAATCCAGCTCTTCACCAAAACCTGGAAGCATATTTGGAGAGTACACCAAATCAATATACTTGAAAGTTGAAACTATACCATGATTTATAGAGATCAGAAAATAATAAATAAATGATCAGGATTGGAGAGATGCAGAGTACACTATAATAGATGCCTTTAAAAAGGTAACAATCTAGAAGACAAAATTTCATGGAGTGTATGACAATAAAGCTCATTCACTCCAGGAGAAAAAGTGGTTCACCAAGCTGGACTGCATATAAACAAAAAAGCTGCCAATAATGCAACTACAGATGCCCACATATGGAAAAGAAACATATATAATCAAAAATTTAGGAAAAAAACACACATATGATCCAAATCCGGGAAAAACATTCATTCACCGATGAATTGGGAGTCTTTTCCTTAGAGTTTGATTTGCTGAACTCTAGATGGACTTCTTGGCAATTCCACGGGACTGAGCCATCAAGATTGGCTCACTTTGGCTCAAGTCCTTTTAGTTGGTCATTAGGGCTTGCCTCTTCTTAGTTTCCTCTGGTAGGTTTAACAGTAGTTAGCACCATCTTCCAGCCCCTATATTCAAAGACACACCTGTTCTCCTTGCAAGCGATAGTGACATTTTTGTCAAATAACCAGGGTCCTCAAAGAATGATATCAGACAACTTCATGGGTACCACATCACACCAAATTTATTCTGAATAGAACTGTAGAGTCACTGGAACCAGGCACCTAATGTTACATAAAGTGTGGCATAGTTGAGGAGGGAGACCTTGTATGGTTGGCGATGCTTCTCTAGCTTAAGTCCTGCCCTCTTCGTAAAACTTTCATGCTACCACTGTCCACAATTGCCTGAGCAAGTAGTCCCACTACTCTAAGTCTGGTGTGGAAGAAACTGCTTCTCCTCCAGTCTTCACCTTCAGTGTCTCCAACAAATATCTTTCACATAACATTTAAGTGGGCCTCCTCATGGTATTCTTCTTCTGTTCAAGCTCAAGTGGGTGGAGAGCAAACAACTTCTTCATCAAGACCTTGCTAGTTGGTATCTAAGAGTGCAAGTCCTCTTTTCTTAGAGCACTCTCTGGCAAAGTGTCCTCTGACTCCTCTCTTATGGCAGTAGAAAATTCTCCTTGGTTGTTGTTGAACATTGGATCTCTATTTTTCACTCTGATAGGATTTGGCACCTTATGAGGGACTGTAATGGATGGAGTGTATGGTTTGGTGGTAGTGGGGTTATGTAACCCAAATTCTAGGGTTCTTGAGATTTGAGATAAATCACTAAAATTGGGTCACTCTAGGATCCTCTCCTTGGGAACCAGCAATCAAAGAACTAGTTCTTGGGAAGCTTGGTTTGAATATTGTAACACACAATAACTTGGGGATGGTGTTGGATGGGTTTTAAACAACACCCGAGTTGGAATAGGGTTGTGGAGGATTAGAATTTTGGAATTGAATTATGGAAGTTAGGGTTTTAACTACCCAAACAATACCTATGGTAGACAAGGGTGAGACTGAGTATGCATCAGACTCCTTCAATTTGCAACCACTACCAACGATGAAATTGATAATGCATTTGACAACAAATCTACCACAAAATGAGATGGCAAGGCTTCTATCCTTTCCTCGTTAAATGAATGGGATGACCTCAACAAGAATGTGTTTGGCTCCATATATTGTGGTTGACAGGACCGCATATTGTTTGTGTCACAGTCTCCCTGAGAAAAACCACAAATTATTCATCTAAAGTCACCCCAGAAGGTTGAGCTTTGTGCATCAGCTAAGTGCTCACTTGCTGAATACTGGATCATGGGTTCAATCCTAAAAAAGCCCATCCGGAAACAAGGGTAAGGGGTAAGGCTGCAAACACTTGTCCCTCCCCAGACGCTGCTAAACATGGGTGGCTTGCGCACTATTACAGCCATTTATCACACCGCTCAAGGTTATGAACTTTTTAATGTTATTGAGGTTAAAAAAAGCTAATTCCACAAGATTCTTTTCTGAACTAAGACATTTAGCCAGTCGCTTTTGTACACCAGACCTGTAACACAAGACGTAGTTTCCTCCACCCAAACTAACAGCCGAACTAAATGAGTAAAAGTGCTGATTAAAACCATTGAAATTGAAAGGGAAATGAAGCAAAAAAAAATTATACATCAAGTGCAATGCCTGGACCGGCACTGGTTGGCTCATTGTTATAAACTAGTGACTTTGACCACTTTATTATGCATGGGAGACTAGATCAGCAGCCCTTTTTCTCACAATTCAGTACTTGAAGGGTCTTGAAATATTCTCTACAGTTTTGAATTCTTCGGTTGCTACTTGAACTATGACTACCCTAGCAGAAGCCCTTTTTACCTCCTTTCACCCCTAGCATTCTCTATTTTTTGCGTTCTGTTTTAGACAGAGCCGTTTCCATCCGTATTTAATTGCACTAAAAAGATTTTCTAATCAAACACCTCCAGAACATTGCTTTCCACAACCCAAACAAAAATGGTATGTAGCTTAAAGAAATCCAATGTCTCAGATATTGCAATCAACAAGAAAATTTGGTTCCAATACCCTTACCCTTTCGGTTATGTTGTGGCAACCGGTTGTTTTCAATGTTGAATCACTCGCCGCAACCGAAAATGAGGGGAAAATGACGAGGAAGACATGAAGAAGAGTGATGAGACGAACAATATTTATGGTGAAGCTTGCAGAAGCCGCCATGGAGGTCGCCTTTCACCCTTCTGGTTCTCTCTCTCCTCTGCAACCAGAGTCCCGTGAATGCGGTTTGGCTCTTGTTGAATCTTTCTTTCTCTATTGATAAGCCATTGTTACCGCATTGACAAGAAAGAGAAAAAAAAATCCGTATTCTCTGATGCAGAAGAGGAAGAAGACGAAGCCGTTGGCGAGCAACGCCAAATAAGGTTTGTTTGCATTTAAAGACTTCTTTAATTAAGGAGTGAAGTCTGACGTGGCGTTCGATTTGGATTATCATATGTAAGTATGTAACCCGGCAAAGTCACTCGAAAGTTTGTACACGTAGAGTAACAGAGCCAATAGGATAACGGAAAGAGGCATCTCTCCGATAATACCGTTATTAGCGGTTGATATAAGGACCACTCTACTCCTAATAGCATAATTGTCAATAGGGTTCTACTAAAAAAAACTATCTATAGAAGAGAATTGTCAATAGGGTTCTACCAAAAAAACTGTCTATATATGGGTGTCAAACTAGAAGAAAAATCGTCGGTTGTGCACATTTCTCTGTGCACACGGCGTGCCACTGTAGATTGATACCTGAATTATACCAAATAAAGGGATGAGATTAAGATATCAATTTTAAGTGAAAAAGACCCAATTAGAGAGCCATTTTAACCTTTACCAAAAAAACAAAGAGTCATTTTAACCTATACATGCCCATTTCCGATAACCTTTCCACAATTTTCCCATCCTTTAGGGTTTTCAGTTCTAATTTGTGTACCAATGAAAACAAAATCACAGTAGGGCTACATTGTAAAATCCATGGAGGGGAGAAGGTGTAAAATGAACGCTGAACAAAGTATGATTTAAGCTTCGGTAAGTATTTTTCCAACCTAGAAGGAGGTAATAACTAATAAGTGATATAGGATCTGGATTTGTATTGTGGGATGATGATCGAATTTTTTTCTAATGGGATCATTTTCCTTCTTAAACATATTTTTGTTTTCTTATTTTTCCCAAATTTCTTTTAACTGCACCATATAGTTCATCTTAGAAAACAAAGTTTTCATTAGCTGAAAATACTATTAATCTATTGATTGCTTTGGTGTTGAAGACGAATCACCATCTGTCTCCAAAATCATCTGTTGCAAATGATGAAATACTAACTTCCCAAGTTCCAGCTCCAGCTTGACCAGCTTCTATTGCCTACGCTATCTCAGCTCCATTCATCGCATTCTAAGGAAGCAAATAGGAAGGAAAGGAGAAAGACAAGAGAACCTGTTAATCTTGTGTTGCAGATGAATGGAGTGTTTTGGTTTATGATGGTGTTTTTTTACTTTGAGGATGCTTTCAAAATCTGTGGTGCCATTGCAAAGAAAGAAATGAGAAAAAGAGTTTGATGAATGGGGAGTGAGAGGAAGTTTTGGGAGTTTAGTATTCTGGGTTTTCAGAAGTGGAGGGTATAGGTTAAACGGGTCTCTCAACTTGGTTTTTTTTTTTAACTTTCAGTTAAAATTAGTTTCTTAATCTCATCCCTTTATTTGGTATAATCCAGGTGTCAATCTATAGTGGCGCACTGCATTGCATAGCAAAGAAATGTGCACAGTAGATGATTTTTTCCTGTCAAACAATCAAGATCCTCTTCCCTAATAATTCTATCTAAATGTTTGTTTCATCATATATTCCAAAGAAGATCCACCTCTGAACCCTGATAAAGTAGACCTTTCTAAATGTGTGATGATAAAGTCAAGATATGGTTATCCTCTACCTTCGAATTAGACTCGTCAAATTTGAAAAATACACCACCAATTCCTCTATCCTGTTTGTGGTGTGCAGTTGTTAGTATTTCTCGTATAGTAATAATACATAATTTATAACCCCAAGAGATTGGCTATGTTTTGTTATGACTCAAAACTTTGAACCCGATTTAAAAGATGAATCTGCATTGAGTATATTTTTGTAGGCGACCCAAATGATTTTTTTTTTTAGAAATCTATAATAAAAGCGTAGGGCTTGGGTATATCCCAACCCAATAGATCGACTCGTTTACCTGATTAGATGCTATATATGTGTATTTTATGTTGGTTTATTACACTATTAAAAGATTTTGGATTTTCAATTAGGGTTTTTGGATGAGAGTTCTTGTAATATCATTCTTGACAGTTGGTTGTGAGATCTTCTTTTGTACTTCTACATGGTAAAAAGCTCTTATTCTTCACCCATTGGACGTAATACACCACATTAACATATGAAAATGTTAAATATCTATATGTCCTCATTTTGTTTATATATATATTGGATTAAGAGCTTCGAATATATTGGGATGGGAATGAGAATATAAATACCGCCGAATGGATGTGAACCCAAGATTTACATAATTACACTTTTATAATTAATAGATGCATTAAACGCATACGGTATATCAGATATATCCGTCATTTCACGATACAAAAGTAATTTAACCTTTTGGATTGATTTCGGTTGATCTTTCGGAATTGATTTTTTTTGCCAACATTCGGAATTGATGTATGGTTTGTGTAATTACATTTTCAGGGGAAAAAAAATGATATTTGAATTGGAAAAAAAAAACCCTTGCGTCCTTCACTTCATAAATGCAGTTACAACTCTAGATTCTTTTTAATGCTTTCATGGGCAGAGGCCTCTTTCTTTTTGATGGAAAAGAAATTTCATAAATTAAGGTTTTAAAATTTTATATAAGTTTCAGTACAGTACCTAATCCTAGGTTTCTTATGGATTCTCATTTAGTCTTTTTTAGCCAAACATAAGAATCAGTTTATAACGATCAACGAAGTAAAACGGTTAAAGCACACATCTATACTATCCTTAGAATATCCATATGTTACAGAATAAGCTCAAAAGCTCAATTTTTTAAGGGTTGGGAGGAGATCAATAACAACTTGTTTGGTGCACCATATTTCATCAACATAGTACGAAAGAAGTTATGCATGATTTAGACCTTTCAGGATGTTGCTAACCTTGAATCTGGATCATCTCCCCGTCGAGGGAGCACAGAGTGCTCTCCGATGGCTTCCTGACCACAAAAACTAGTGGGTCCCACTGGTGGAAAAAAGTTTTTTTTTTTTTTAAATTTTTTCCAAAAAGTGTTTTTCACCGTGGGCCCCACTAATCTTTGTGGTCAGGAAGCGTCGGGGTCGCTGATCCGGACTCACTAACCTTGGTCTCGAAAAGGTGATCTCTAACCAATATATGGCCTTCCAACTTGGTATTCTGCAAAATTTGGTAAATGACGTAATGCCCCTTCTCTTCTGACTCAACTTTGATTATCTTACATCAAGGCTTATAAACAATGAGAGAATAAATTTTTTCAAATCTAACTCGTCGAGAATATAGAAAATCTTCGTTAGTTTATCTCAAGGTCAAACAAACTAGAAAACTCCTGTAAAATCTGCTGAAAAAACACCACATTTTATCTTGAGGCATTCCCAAATACAAGAACATCATCGACAAAACAAACCGATGTAATTCCTAAATCCTTGCAAAGAGAGTAGTACAGAAAAGAGCTTGACATAACAAAGGGAAGATAAGGGACATCTCTGCCTCAACTACCTATTGCCAAAGAATATGGGGGAATGAACACCACCCACAAAAAACAACAAAGGATGGCATTGTTACTCACTGAACCACCCAACTGATGAAGACGGGATGGGAGTTCAATCTAGGGAGCAACATGAACAAAAACTCCATTGAACGGAGCCAATACTCCTTTTGGAGTTAAATCTTTGCTGCAAAACCGGCAACCCCGCTCTCCAAATGGTAACCTGCATGATTTCTTGATAAAGCAAGATATTGTCTTTGATACTGCACTATTGCATATTAGGTTGAAAGTTCGAATCATCAAAACAAGCTCTCCATGAAGTAGATATATATTTTCCCCTCCAACTCCTCTTTCTACCACTAAAATTTTTTATTAAAAAAAATTAAACGGGATAAATTGGTTTTACATAAAAACAGAGAAACGAAACAGTAACTTCACCATACAGCTTCAGCAGTCTAATACCAAGTCCTTGGTCACTTTAAATTCCCAATATAGCTCAATTTGTGTGGTTTCACTTATATAATTAATAGATGCATTGAATGTATGCACTATGTTAAATATATCCGGCATTTCATCATACGAAAGTAAATCAACCTTTTGGGATTGATTTCGATTGATCTTTTGGAATTGATGTGTAATTTGTGGGATAACATTTGTCCAAAAAAATGATCTTTGAATTGATTATAAATGTAGGAAAAAAGAAAAAAAGAAAAAGAGCTTGTGTCTTTCTTTCCATAAATGCAGTTAAAACTATAGACTCATTTTAAATCTTGCATAGGCAAAAATCTCTTTCTTTTTATGGAAAATAAATTTCATTAACTAAGGCTTAGAAATTTTTTGTAAATTTCAGTGCAACATATAAAAGGTAGTTTTTAACCATCAACCAAGTAAAAGGATTGAAGGGCACATTCTATTTACCCAAAAAAAAGGTACATTCCATAAGAATATCCACACACTAAGAAGTTCAAGAGGCCAATTTTTCGTTAGGAGGAGGATCAATAACAACTTGCTCGGTCTCGGTCATCATATTTCATCGACATGGCATGAGAAAAGTACGTAATCTAGATTCTTCGGGAGGGGATCTCTAAACCACTATGGCCTTCCAACTTAGATTATTCTGCAAAACTTAACAAATGACAACAATAATAACCCTTCAGACTTAACTTGGATAATCTTACATCAAAGGCTTATAGGTCAGGTCAAAGATAAGGGTAGAACTTTTTTATAATCTAACTGGTCAAGAATTTCATCATCATGAAAATATTTTTTTAAAAATTACCCTTTTGCAATTGAATCAAGCAATCACGGCTTAGAAGAGGTGGGCCTCTGAATAAGCCTTTCCCAGATGGTTCACCATGAAAGAATCTCCATGAGTACCTGTTGTGGTTTCATTTTAATGATCTACCAAAAGCTAGCTGGATGGCGGCTTATCTTGAAGCTTCTTAGAAAAGGTCCGAGTCATGCCACTCATTTTATTAATGGATTTGTTAACTTTTTGGGCGTCTCTAGCATCAATGGGGATCTTGTTATTAATGTGTCCTGGTTACCAATTATTAGGTTTATAAACCATCTAATCATCCAAGGATATGACTCTGATTCTGATTCTGCTCCTTATTTGGTGAAAATTTCATGTTTTGAACCTTTAATCTCAAGGAAGTAATCTTAAGTTTGGAATGGACAATCTCTTATGGAAACATGATATCTTGAATTCAATTCTCCATATCTTGGGAGAGTTCAGTATAGATCAATACTAAAAAAAGTTGGAATTGAAATCAAACTCGAGTTTCTCTCGAAGATTTTGAAACCTTGAAGCAAAATCAAGACCAGAATCAACACCTTCTTTTCTGTCCAACAGCTTAAAAACCTAGAATCAGGATTAGAATGGACCTCAGATAAAATTTTCAGAATACATTGTGGTTTCAATACAAGGACATAACCCAAAGTCAGTGAAGAGAGATATGACAGTTAATGAATGGAAAGAAATCTTTAGCAGAAACTAATGCTCATCTGTGAATTTTAATCGGGTATCTTCAGTAACTATTGCCAATTTCATATCAAGATAGAGATTCTCAGAATGGGAAGAAACAAAAAATACTTACCAATTAGGCACTTTTTATTCATGAGGAAGAAACTTTAGGCTGACCAGAGACTTTACTGTAATTTGGAGACTCAGATACAGAAGGTCCAATGAGGGAGGAAAAACTTATGAGCAAGGTAGGATGAATATGGAACAAAGTATGGAAATTTGGCTTTATACACTGATGTGTGTGCAAAGGGTGGAAGAAGAAACAATATTTACAAAGACTATTTGGCAATGGTGGTGCACAAAGGAATCCTTTATGCAGTGTGGGTTCGGTAAGCAATTCTATTCAATCTATCCAAGATAGCACCTGCCTTCCTCTTGGCCCTTGAAGTTCCACGCTGAGAAAGCTCAGATATTGTGCCCCTAGCATCTTCCTCTTCCCTCAACTCTTTCCACTTGGTGCGATCATTGTAGCAGATATTGTAAAGGATAACTATGCAATTCTCCTTGATGCGCCCACAAGTAGTTTCCCTGATTAGGCTTAGTAAGGCAGGCACAGCACCATGCTCAGCCATTTCCTCTATAGCCTTCTGATGGCTCGACAACATAGCAAGGATGGTCAATAACTCATCAACAAGTACGCGCTCCATGATTTTCTTCAGTATCACCACAGCAGCATTGTCATGGGCAGCCATTGATTTGTTCTCAAGTACAGTACATAGTTTAAAGATTGCCGAAGCAGCATCCTTTACTGCTAATGGGTGCCCTTCATCTAGGAGCTCAACCAAAGGTTTTAAAGCCCCTGCCTTGCCTATGAGTATCTTGTTAGAATCAATGGCTGACAAACTAAAGATGGCAGCTGCTGCATTGGTTCTTGATTCAATCGTGCCAACCTTCAACGAATCAATAAGCAAAGGAATGACTATTGGAATCTCTGCTACAAACTTCTTGTTGTCATCATGTTGAATTGAGAGGTTCAAAACAGTTGTGATCAAATCTTCTCGCAGTTCAGGATCCACATCAACAATGCCTTGTGAGAGTGGATAGAGCAAGTGCAGAATATAGTCTTCACTTTCGCCAAATAAAGCACGCACAGAAGGCATTTTCTTGGTCATAAGCCTGAGCTCTTTTGCAGCAACTTTCTGTTCATAAGAAGATTGTGATGACATCTTTTGAAGCAGAGACCTGAATTTTTGTCGATCTGCTTGTGTAATCCCTGCATCTTGACTATTTTGGGCCGGGACAGGCATTTCAATCCCGTGCTTCTTGCACCATTGGGCAATTATATCCCGAACCAGATAATTAGGTGTGAGTTGAGTGTGTGATAGGACCTGTTTTGTCCTTGGACAAATACGATTTCCTTCCTTTAACCAATTCTCTATGAAGGGTCGATCATAAGTCTACAAATCAAAGCAAAAAACATATCAGAAACTACCCAAAATAATATCATAATAGAAAATGAATCACGAACCACAAAGACAAAGATCTATGATTCAAGAAGCAGGTTCAGTTTCTCTCAAATTTCTTCAGTAGAAATCCTTTATATCTTTCTTTTTCACTTGAAAAATAAAATATTTTAGATTAGAAACAGAGTTATTCTAGAAAACTAGGCAAACAATCCATCAGCAAAATTCATTTTCATTACTAAACGCTCCCTTTACTGGTTAAAAACAAGAATAAAGAAGAACCTGAACATTGAAGACCTTTTAACTTTATTCTAAAATTCAAAACTTCTGTCCAAAGAAAACACAGTAGTAACTGTTCCCGGTTCACACCTACACACAAAATAAACTTGAAAAGGAAACAAAAAATTGAAATCTTCAAACTGAATTCCTGAAATCACAATCAGAGTAATCGAATATCTGAAAAATTCCTGAAATTTTTGTATGGTTTAACGAAATCAAAAGAAAAGAAATTCGTCAAGAAAACGAAAATAAACCATAACAGAAAAAGAAAACATAGATACAACCCTAACCTCTCCAGTCGCCAAAATTACAGGATCCCTCATGAGTTCCTTAGATATGGGGCACTTTAAGTAGTTAGGGCAATCAAGTGTGACTTTGAAAGAAAGCGATTTGTTGATCGTTAAATCCTTCAAACTCGAAAGGGCTTCAATGGCTTGATCATAAGTTTCTTCCAATGACTCATCTTCTTCTATAATTTTCTTCACCAATGTTCGTAACTCCCTCTTCAATTCAGAGGCTTTTCCCAATACTGCCGGATCTGTTTCAACTCCTGTTTTCGCCATTCTGAAACAAAGAACCTAAAAATCCAAAAAAGAAAACCGAGAAACAGAAAACAAACAATCAAATTTCGCCATTCTTTCTCGTTCCCTCTCGTTTTTACCTTCTCAGAGTTCCCAGTTCTCACAACCCTCTCTTAGCCTGAGTCGATCATATACCAACTACCACGAAGCCCGTTTAGCTCTTCTTCTGTTCTGTGGCTTCTCTTTGATGTTTGTGGTCTTGTTCTGCTGGTACGACGGCTGATGGTGAAATTTTGTGGGTCAGTGGGCCCAGACTTCATCTTTAATCGCACTCGTAGAAACCTGACCGCACAGCTGGCATGTAATGCCGATATTGTTTTTGCTTATTTGTCAATAGTCATGCATGCAGCATGCCCTTGAAAATTGGGGGATATTAATGTTCAAATTTTGAATTTAACCGTCAGTAATCTGAACCGTTCGATCTCGTGGTTTCCTCATGTGGGGTCCACATGATCCCATGGTCGTGATCCGTTCTGCTATTCTGGTGGCATGGTTCTGTAATTTGTACGCGGAACGCCTGCCAGGTTCCAAGCCGCGTTGAACTGAAAGAGAGCATCTGCAGGCTGTGAATTTACGATAGTGCCACTCGGTGGTTTGTTCCGCCGTGGTGTGCTCGTCATAGAGTGAAGTGACTTTTTTGACTAAATTTGACTTTTGACAGAGGAATTAAGAAACGTGGTACCCACGTGCCAAGGAAGCTAGAGTCACAAATGTTTTATGGCCTTCTGATTAACCACATTTCACGCTTGCAAAATCTACAAAAGATTTTCTACCAAGAAAAATTTTACGGGAAAAATGGAATATTACACGTAATAATAGAACGTGATAATATTTTTTTAAGGAAGAAATAATAGATCGTGAAAATTACAGCCTTACTGTTACAAAACAGTCTCTTCCACGTATGGGGCAAAAACAGAACCCCTTGTTCGTGGGAGAGGGTGGAGGGTTAAAAGGTTTTTTTTTTTTTTTTTTCCTTTTTCCTTTGGTAGAAGTGGACCAGTGGAGGGTTAATATTAAGGCTTCTCCATATAATGATCTTCTGTTGTAGAGGTAATGACAACCCGGAAAGCTTTAGGGCCTCTTTGGTTACATGATCAAGAGTTTTGAAATTTTCAAATTCATGAATGCGAAATTTATACTTGTAAGGTTATGAAAATTTCTAGATTCATGAAATCTAAAGATCCATCGTTTTATACTTAAAACGTGAATCTATAGATTTATGGGTATCGAGTGAAATCCAGAGATTTCATCCCTATTATAAAAATGCTAAACATTTGTGCATTCACAAAAATCATTAATGAATTTTCAGATTTCATTCCATATATTCGGTTAACCAAACAGTTAATTTTATAAATTATGACTCCACATATTTGAAATATATAGATTTGAAATCTCTAGATATTTGAAATCTCTAACTCATGTAACCAAATACCCTTATTACAAAATGTTAAAGGAATGGAAAAAATCATCAATCAACTTGAGAGATTCGGAGTATCACACATGATGTGAGAATTCGGATAATATCTTTTAGAGGTATTAATTTTCAATACATTTCTTGACAGTGTAGTTTTTGGATATTTCTAGGTGATCTAACGATATTACGGATTTCCTATCTAAGAAGACATTCAATATTGTGAGCCCAATTGAATGGCCTATTTTCACTAAGTGGCTTGAACACCTTTGTTCAGCCACTCTTCGGCTCTTTCTCAATGAAATGTTAATTATCAATATATAAAAAATAACAAAATAATAAAAAAAAATCCAATACATTCTCGGCCAAGCAAACAATGATGCTGATTTTCTTGCATCTCAACCTTAAATTAGAATGTACATCTTTTTACTCTCCCCCACCCCCGCTCTCTTTTTTCAATCATGGATTTAAATTTAAATAAGTTTACTTGTTATCAAAAGAAAAAGATAGCTCTTAAGGGGAAGTTTGCAATAAGGGATAATGCAAAAATTGGGTTCAAGATCGTATATTTCAATGAATTTGAAAGTAGTGGAACTTAACGGAGGAAATGCCTCTTGGTGTTCCCATTCTCTTGATCTACTTTCTCGTCTTCCTTTACTTCACGTTTTTTTTTTGTACGTTCCAAATTGACGAACCACGGTGATGGAGGTTAACAAAAAAAATCACAGAGAACAAGGACAAGGAAGGATATAAATTTTACTGTTACCTTTTTCATATTCATTCCCTATATTTATTATATTTTTTTCTCTCAATCGTAACTACTTAATTAGGGTCTCACTTATATTCAAGTAATCAACCAAGTGAGAAATTTTTTATGATTTATTATTAAAAAATGAATCATTTTTCGTAATAAATGGATTCTAATCCAAAATGTGATGTTGAACAAAAAAGGAAAAAGAATGAAAAAGGAACATTTTATTTTTATTTATCCTTTTTTATTTTATAATAATGATTAATCCATGTGCATTTCGAATTAATTTGAGCAAATGTGTTCATAACTTACACTTGATAATCATGATTAGGGTTTGAATTAGGTAGCCCTTAATTATTACATGGTCATCATGTTGAGTAGAACTTAAAAACGGTGGATTTAAGGGTATAAATGCGAGTGTATATTTGTGTGAACTAACAAAGATTGTTATTTTATACCAAAAAAAAGCAAAGATTCTTATTTTATCAATTCTCTCGAGGAATGGATACACTTGACCTTGTCATGCGATAATTTAGTCTTTAGTTTCCTAATACAAAATTTCAAGTGAAAGTGTCACCTAACATGCTACCCAATACCTGACGTGAGAGATACTGATAGTAGAATCCAAATACGTGGCTATATTGTATATATTTTATTAAAATATTAATTTTTACTTATTTTTAATATTTAATCACATTTAGAAATTATGTGTGACATGTATGTATGTATGATACATCGCCATCTTCCTGATAATGGTATATTTATCATTAGTTTAAAGTGCCACAACTAACAAATTGATAGCAAACTAGCAACCTCTTTTGAGTTAAAACATGCTATGAAAATTGCATGTTGCACCTGCATAATCTTTTTTTTTTAAAGAATTTTTCAACCTCTTAACATCATAGTATTCATATAATTTATTTTTTTGGAGTTGAGTTTTTTTGGGTCAATTTTTTTATGTGTATCTTGACTATATCCTCAAAGAATAGCTTTATATAATTATTTAAATATAACAACACGGCTTCACCTCCGACCCATTGCCTTATGAGATTTACCTAGAACACAATGTGAGCTGTCTTTCAAAAATATACATATAAATCTTCTAGTTCAACGTACTTGTTTGGTTCAACGATGTTCCGTGAAGTATTATTATAAATTAATTACTAAAATATTGGCAATTGATACTTTTAAACGACAATAAACCATAATAATAGGTTAAATAATAATATTTTAAATGACTTCCAAAAATATTTTCCCAGTCGAACCCAAAAAACTATCACGGATTTTCCGCGATGCCAGTTTAGGCAACGACAGTGGCGATGGTCATAAATCGTAGCCATATATTTTTGGTAACAGTTTCAGGTTTTTTTGTAGTGGAAGATCACACACTCAAATATAAAGGATCAAGGACTAGTCTTTTTAATGAAGAGATCATGGATTCGACTCTCTTTGATGGTATACATTATAATCCCCACTCCATAATATAAAACTATCCGTTCTAAAAAACAAAAAAAAATAATAATAAAAAAAAATTACACCTGTTATGAATTTATTTGTAATTTTTAAACGGCAATGATGGACATGTTAAGGATGAAGGGATAATTAGAGAAATAAGGTAATATGAAACTGTGACCAACGAAATAGATTTATTTATTGTTTTTGGCAGACCAGAAAGGGTCACGAGTTTCGTTGCAAAGTAAAAAAGAATGTGCATATAAGAACTCCAAACAATCCTTCAATGCATTTAATATTCAACATGTTTATCGGGAAGCAAACATAATAGCTGATGTTCTAGCAAAGGAAAGTGCCCTCACTCAAGATGTTTTTCTTAACATTTTAGTCCTACCCCCCAATATACGATGGATACTTATGTTTGATCAGTTAGTTGTAGGTTGTAAGAGGTTCTCCTTTTAGTTAATAGATTTCACTTCTACCCGAAAAAAAATAATAATAATAAATTAAAAAAAAAAAAACTCTAAACATGTTATTTCCAGATTGACACTGAGAGGGGGGTGAATCAGTGTCTTCAAAAATTCACCACAATGTGGTTGGGTCTACCAGACAGTGTACCACCACTCTGCAATCAAGGCACTCCAATATGTGCAACAAAGAAAAATAAACAAAAACGCAATGCACCAGAGTTTACGTGGTTCGGCCAAATTGCCTACATCCACGGAATAATACCCAACCTAGGGTTTCGTATATTACTCAATACACTCTTAGATATTTTGACTGCTACAACAGTCCAGGACACCAATCCCTGCTTTAGTCTAAAATGCAATTCAGACAAGGGCACCAACCCCAACCCCCTAGACAAGCTCCAACTTGCTAGGTCACAATGTAAACCAATAATTCAAGTTCCCCAAATTACATTCATGAGCTAGATTCTTCATCACTAAACATAACCTAGAAAATAATAGACAATCACTTGTGAATACGGGTTACCTCAACTTGTGTAAGATGCATGGTAACAATACTTGTTTCTCTTTTTCTCCAACTCTTTTTTTTTTTCTCTTTTCAATCTTTTTCAGTTTTCTCTCTTTAAAAAAGCCATACAATCATGTTCCCTTCTTTTCTTCTGCTGCTTCTTTTTTCTTCTCTTTCACTTTCTTTCTTGTTCAGCAAAACAAAAGACTTCTTATTCCCAAGCTTCAGATCTCCATAGCCAACCAACGTCTTCTGGTTCGACCTCCACGCTATTCCCAAGCTCCTCAAAAAGTCCTCCTCTTTTGCTCTCCTTTTATAGATTAATTTAACTCAGAGTTTGAATCAAACTCAGAGTTCCTATCTGACTTAAACAATGAGTGTTTTAACGTACAAATCGGACTAACTTCGAGATCTCCAATGAACAATCCCACCGTTGGATTTGAAGATCAAGAAGTCGTGAAGCTCTCCTCCAAAAATCAGCTCAATCGGACACTGGATGACCATCCGATGAAGAGGTTGATCAAAACTGGACTCAGAGTTTGAGTCAAACTCCGAGTTCCTATCTGACTTAAATAAGGAGTGTTTTGACGTACCAATCGGACTAACTTAGAGATTTCCAATGAACAATCCCACCGTTGGATTTGAAGATCAAGAAGTCGTGAAGCTCTCCTCCAAAAATCAGCTCAATCGGACACTGGATGACCATCCGATGAAGAGGTTGATCAAAACTGGACTCAGAGTTTGAGTCAAACTCCGAGTTCCTATCTGACTTAAACAAGGAGTGTTTTGACGTACCAATCGGACTAACTTAGAGATTTCCAATGAACAATCCCACCGTTGGATTTGAAGATCAAGAAGTCGTGAAGCTCTCCTCCAAAAATCGGCTCAATCGGACACTGGATGACCATCCGATGAAGAGGTTGATCAAAACTGGACAGAGACCCTCAAAAACGGGATTCTTGAGTTTTCTTTATTTGAATTGGATTCTTTCTCTCGAAACCTTTTTGTGTGTTGCTGTACCATATCAAAACCCACTTAAATTGCCAACAATGACAACACCTTCATTTTAGGCCAATGGAACAACAAAACATAATCAAAATTCTTAATTAAAAACTTCTCTACAAATAAAAATTTGATTGAGAGGAAAAGAAAGCCAAACTCACACTTCCAAATGGAAGAGCATGCTTGCTTGTGGTTAGGTGGTACTTGTTATCGGACGCATGGGACCATCACCTATTAAGTGCCATTTGTAAGGTTCCAGTTCAAGCTTTCATTCATGGCCGGAAATAGTGAACATGCAATGTATCCCTTGTAGATGACAAATAAAGAAAGCAGTGGAGCCCTATTTCCAAACAACTACCTAACCTAGCTACCCATAAAACTCCAACATCAATTGAAGGGAAAATGGTTTCTGCCTCTGAGTATAATTCCTGCATCCAAATTAAAGGTAAGGTAGAATTATTGATCTGTCTTCAATAAAAGGTAGAAATTTTGTCCTTGTTGATGATCTTATGCACGATCATGTTACTTGTTGGCAATAAAATTTAAATTGTCAAATATTAAATCAAACTTTTATCAGAAGTGAGTAATCTTTTCTTAAGAAAATGTTCACTTGATCTGGCTTTCTATGAAGGATTAATTGGTACAATGCAATCTTAACTGATGTCACATATTTGTGGTATGATAATGCTATGAAGATGGAAATTGAAATTATCTGCTTAAATTGTATTACATCAAATCGTTTCAAAAAAGATATTGTATGGTTTTTGAAAAATGGTATTGAGTGTGGTGCAGTAGAGATTATGGAAATGATTTATGACTTAAAACTGTCAATGTATAACTTCGAAGGATGGCTCAGTTCGTAAAAGACCAACACTTCCACATAGGAGGTCGAGGTTCGAACCCCTCTGGGTCAAGGGTGGAGCCCTGCCTATATTAGTTATATAAAGCTCCTCTGAGGATGTAGCTAAAGTGCACATAAGCTAGTCAGGATGAACCTCAGATTGGGATTGGGGGGAGGAGGGGGGAAGAACAAGAAAAGAAAAAGAAAGAAGAAGAAAAAAGATATGTTGTTTAGGGGAATACATATACATATAAACATTGTATATGGGAAAGCGGAAGCATTGCATATGGTAAACTGACAATGGTTGCAAAATTGATTTAATGGGGACCTCCCTTCCTGCAAAAGATAACAAGGTAGCCTTCCATTCAGCAAAATGCCTACAAATTTTTCCTAGTAGAAATTTGAGATTCTTACTCCTGGCTTTCTAATTAAAGAGACAAGTACCTGGATACAAGGCATCCTATTTCATTTATGAAGATGCCCAAGATCGACAAGATTGGGCTTTTGACACACTTATTGACATTTCAACTGAAAAACGCTCCACTTTTCTCAAAATTAATTTCTTGGCCGGTCACATTAGAGAATAGTTCCAATGCAGCCTTAATTGCGATAATATCATCAACTTCCGCCTGACAGAAGAGGAATGTGTCATCCGCCAAAAATAAATGCGAGATCTCAAGAGTTGTGTTGGCAATTTTGATGCCCTTAAACAAATTCAATCTTCTATACTCATTAAGAAGTCTCGACAAAACCTCCATTATATATGGGCTCAAGGGGCAACCCTGGTGAAGCCCCGGCATTGTCTGAGAAACACCCAAAATGACAACTATTGATTTTAAGGACCAAATTGTATCAATGTTGGTGAAAATCTAAGAAAGAGAACATACTAGATAAAACCTTTTATTCAGTTCTGTAATAAGCTTTAGACATATCAAGTTTAAGAGCAATAAAACATTATTTTCGCCTAGTTGTCTTCATAAAATGTAAGAGACTTTATAATTTACAAAGTAACAACTTTTAGAATTTGAATCCTCTACCATAAGTCTATTTCTTTTAGGCATAAATAGAATAATTGTAAATAAATCCTACCATTAAATGTATTGAATTAAGTCTGAATCGTTTATGATGGACGATTCAGATTTAATCCTACCAAATTTAATGATAGGATTTCTAGAACCATTCAGTCAAGCACGGCCGTTCAGCCACCACCTTCTCTTTCTTTTATACTTTTCCATCACACATTTAATAGTGAATCCACCTTTAAATATTTATTATTTATTTTCTCAATCTCCCCCTTAATTAAATGTGTGATGGAAACCAGACAATTGTACCCTAAGCAAGAGTCGCAGCTTGAACCCTTAAGTGCCTAATATCCATGATCATGGGTTCTTGTATCATGTGTATCATGTCATGCGGTAATTTTTTTACCACGTGGCAAGTGCTTTGAGATGGCAGAGATTTTTATAATGAGGAAGAATCCAAAATGCATACGCAAGGTTTGTTATATGAGCAACCAGTTTTGAACCAAAAAAAGAAAGAGGGTTATATGGGCAACTAGTTTGTGGAGCAGGAATGGGAGTTTCACTTTGGCTGAGAAGATGGGAAGATGCCATGTGCCCCCAGAAGAGAAGAGAGAAACAAGAAAGAAAAAGCTTAAAAATGTCCCATCCGTCTTTTTATTTTTTTCTTAAATATCCCATCCGTCGTCTTCTGAGAACAATTAATGAGGTTCTTTCCATCCGACACCAAGACAAAGCGCAACATGGGAATTACGTGATGTGTATTTGGTATTGTCACCCACATTCATGATTGGACAGTTGCATTGCCACCATAAGTTTCTTCAACGGTAAAGTTGCATGAAATTAAGTTCAAAAAAGCCGTTACAAATTCTTTCCACCACACGAGCAAGCTTTAGAGTATTCCACGTCGATGTATATCCATATCAGATATAATATATACGTTATATGTGGATAATATCTTTTTGTTGGATTCCATTAAAATAAATTATTCCATACAATACAATATTTGATACTAGATAATATATCTCTTAAAGTCACCTAATGCTGATAAGATATTGGATACCGATATTTTAAACCTTATTCATAAATACTGAGCTCCTCTTACATTTCTCCATTATACTGAGCTCTAGAAGTTATTTCCCACTCCCCTCTAGTAACAATGGATCTGATGTCATGTCTTGGATCCCATCTACTGAAGGTATTTTTTTCGATACGTTTTGCATATGAAACATTGATAAAGAACGAACCAGCTGTAGATATGGAAATATTCGATGAAAATTTTTGGAATACTTCTTGGAAACTTCATCTTCCAAACCGATTTTGCAGTTTCTTTTGGCTAGTTGTAAAGAATAGGTTGATGACTGATGCTAGAAAGCGCCACTTGCATCTTCAAAATAATGATAAATGCAATATTTGCATGATAGAGGTGGAAGATGTATTACATGTATTTAGGGATTGTTGCTTTGCAAGAAGCATTTGGAAATGTATGGTTAAACCACGATATCAAATATGACTTTTTAGGTGCGAAAAGCAGAAATAGATCTATGCCAATATCTGTGGGTTTGTTGCCAAATGGAGCAACGATTAGCCTGAGCGATTTGTGTGTATCCTACAATTTCTTTGGGGATGGCGAAATCGAGATATCCATGAGGTATATTTTTCCAGACACGGGAATGGTGTGCTCATTATCGAAAAATTTTGTCGAGCCAATAAGGAAGCTTGGACAACATGCCGAAGCCCTGTTCTTGATCCAAGTAAAGAGTTGGAAGTTTTAGGGTAGACACGCCCTAGAAGATGATGGTTTAAGTGCAACACGAATGCTGCTGTGAAAGTGAAGGAATGCTACGCTCAATTAGCTGGGGTGATCCGGGATCAAGAAGGCCTATTCAGAGTAGGATTTGCTATTAAGATTCCTCTATGCCATGTAGTAGAGGCAGAAATGCGCGCAATCAAAGAAGGGGTAAAGGTAGCGTTGGATATGGGAGCATGTCTACTCCAAATAGAATCAGACTCGCTGAAGGCGGCCATAAGGTTATTGGACTCAGAAGTTAACAAGCAAGGATGGATGGGAAGATTAGTTGCTGAAATTTGAAGCCTATATGCTTCTCGAGGCCATGTTAGATTTGGTCATGTGAGGCGTCAAAATAGCAAGGCTGCTGATTGGTTGTCTAAGAGGCGGCTAATTGGAAGAGATGATCTGGTCTTTTTCAATGATCCCCCGCAGGAAATGACAGACATCCTTAGAGAGGATTTTCTCAAGAGTTGTGCTTTAGTTTGATTTGATTTTGTTTTTTTTGAGTTTTTTGATCCCGTTTTGTAACCAAAAAAAGAAAAAGAAAATGAACCTAATTTTATATATTTATACTTAATATATAAGATAGATTTTCTTCTAAATTTATGATTTTTTGATAAATTCTAAATATATGGTTAAAGACTATGAAATGAGCACAATTCTCTCACTTCATGGTTGGTTTTTAATCTTCTTTTAGGACATATGAATTTATATATGTGGGAAATGAGCAACCCTACCACAAAGTGCTTTCTTTTTCTTTTTTAGCGCGTAGGGTTTAGGATTGGGATTATTTACCCTAATGTACTCTCCTCACTTCTCTCTGCACATATTTGGGAAGGAACCCATTTCTTTTCCATCTTGTAAGTATTCAAAGGTGGCCAACAAGCATTAGCTCTCCTTGAAAAGAAGGTGATCTAGCCACACTTTCTAGATCACTCTAGTCACTAGCTCTACATCTGGCATCTCCATCCTTGTGGTTAAGGTAGTGATTTTGGGCATGTCCAACTCCCATAATGGGACGAGCAGTGTATACAAGACTCGAGAACGAATTCATAGCTATATGGCTGACCAATGATTACTAGTGTTTCGGGTTCATGCAAGCAAGTCGCAGACTACAATCCGAACTGAGGCCTCCTTCAAAATGTATGGTAAAGGGTATGAGAGGAGTACAAATAAAATCCACACTTGTGAGTTACTACTCCTTAAAATAATGTCACCTCTTAAACAAATCAATTTATTAATAACATCCCGGCTATTAAGCAACCACAGTTAAGTACTGATGTAAGTTAAACTTTCTTAAAAAACAATAATAACCTTGAATTAAAAACCCTACATTCAATTATTTCATGTCTTCTTTTATGACTTGCAACTTCTTCCCCTACAACCACTCTTGTTATTTTACTTCTTGCATCTTTCTTATCTCCCACGAATATTTTTCAGTTTTTCTCACTTCTTTCTTCTTCCCTTCAATTATCTTCTTCTGAAAATCCTCGCAATAAAGTAATTTGTGTAGCAGAGGGGTGACATTTATTTAGTCGTTTAAAAGTAACTTAGAAGGTTGATTCCAAGCAACTAAGGAACGGAGATTGGTTACATCAACTCAATAAAGTAGAATAGCAAAGTAAAATAAAATGGATATAAAATGGGCATGTGATGACAAGTAAACCTTATTGTAGTTGATTTTTTAAAGTTGAGTATTTTAGAGCAAGAGATATGACTGGGAGACTATAATATCTAAATAAGCTACGTGTAATGATTGTAAAATTAAAAATTAACCATATATGGAGGATTAGAAAATTGAGAGGATAAATTGTTTGTTGTGCACATCTCTCTGCTGTGCACAGCAGTGCGGCACCACAGTTTGACACATGTAAAATTCTTAATTAATTGCTTAGATTAAAAAGCTAAGTTTTAAATGAAAAATACCCCCGTTTATGACCTGTTTAGCCAACCCCACCCGTTTCTGAAAAAAAAAGGGAAAACCCACCTGAAAATTTTCTCATCGTTTGCCATTTCAACTCCATCTTCTTCCCTCTCACTGCCTTCTCACTGCCTTCTTCCATGGTCTCTTCCATATCTATTGCTTTTTTCTTCATTATTGTTCCTCTTCCTCATCTATTGCTCCACCATCGCAAACTCAGACGCTTCTGAAGGATAACAACCTTCCGCCTCTGGCTCCCTCTCGACCATCGTTGCTACTTGTGTAAGTGATATGGAGAGTTTATGATCAGACCGGGTTCATACCTGGTCCGACCCTCGACCCCGGTTGAGACGGAGAAAACCGAATCGCTCCCAAGCGAACCGGATCCAGAAGATGGCTTGTAAGAAGAAAGATTTGTTCGTTGCAAGCGTGCCCTAATCTTACTTATGGATTAGGGTAATCACCCTGATGACAGCAGACTCAAACTGACGGCTGCGGATAATCATCATCAAAGGGATAACTATCGCATAACCTAACGATTATCTCAGGAGCCTCTACTAGCCCGAACTAGTAGAAGTCTATCGCTCAATGGATCTTATTGATAAGATCCAACGACTACCCGAAGAAGGCTCGAGTGCATCCAACGAAGGAGATTCGAAGGTACACTCTATATAAACCTCACTACTATACAAGGTGAGGGACGGATCAATCGATCAAGGAGAATACTATCTGAGACTCAGGTTCAGATACATACTGATAGACCTAAACTATCGGCGTCTCGCTATCTAGATCACCTTTCCCGTTTCTTCATTCATTAGCTCGTGCTTCTAGCAGAGCCGTTTGTGATTAAGTTCATCAACTGACTTAGCCTTCGGAGGTGGACTCCCGACCCCAGCGGTCGGGCCACATCTGACGCTTTCGTTTTGCAGGATATCACGTGGAGATCCAAGGGCTGAGCAGATTTTGGACGCATCAGTAAGATTTATACAATTGTCTGGAGTCGTCTTTCGCTTACTCTGAAATTAATTGCCTCGGTTAGTTGGTCTAGAAGTTGAAAATTTTCAATTCGGTTGTTTTTAACCGGTGGTATCAGCTATAGGATTTGCAGCTTTCTTCTTTTATTTTAAAATTTTTTCCTCCAGTTATCTTTATTCCTTTCTGTAGATCAACTATCGTTTTGTTTAACTTTCGTTTATTAAGAAATGAATTTTAAGCTTTTTCATCTATGTATTATACATTCACTAACATAAACGCAGAGGCACACGTTATTCTCAGCTACGATCTTTTAACTTGAGCAGAAAGTATTGCCAGAAGAAGAAGATGGAGTTGAAATGGCAAACGATGAGAAATTTTCTGGTCGGTTTTCCCTTTTTTCAGAAATGGTTGGGGTTGGCTAAAACGGGTCACAAATGTGGGTATTTTTCATTTAAAACTCAGTTTTTTAATCTGATACACGTGTCAAACTGTGATGCTGCACTGCTGTGCACAGCAGATGATTTTTTTCCATATGACTGTGTAACTCTTATCGTACAGTCCCATTAGATTAATTAAAAAGCTGTCATGATACTTTTTCTTATTTTTAATTAAATTAACTAAATATTATGCAATTAGGACGCTCTAGCAAATAAAATTTTGGCCCAAAAAAGAAGAAGCAAATAAAGACCTTTTTATTAGAGACAAGACAAGCATTTAAAGACCTTTTCATCTTGGAAGCACTAAGTACGAATCGATATCAGGATTTCACATCAATTCCGATAAGTCCAAAGTGCTCTTCAGCTCTCATACTCCAGCAGGTACCAGATCTGAGGTAACAACTACTTTGGATATCCAGGAGGTGCATTCACATGGCATCTATTTAGGTCTACCTATCACCTTTGGTAAGTCAAAATCTCGAACTTTCTCCTTTATTTTGAATAAACTTAGTGCAAAATTGACTGGATGGAGGGAAAAGTATCTTACACAAGCAGGTAAGGAAATTCTAATTAAAACAGTTGTATGTGCTCTTCCTATGTATGCTATGTCTTGTTTTTTAATTCCTCAAGATCTTTGTAATCGGATCCATCAGAAAATCAGACAGTTCTGGTGGAAAAACAATAAAGGACAAGGAATTAACTGGGCAATTGGGAAACTCTATGTAAGAGAAAGGTGGATGGTGGTTTGGGTTTTAGAGATTTAAACTGTTTTAATAGGGCCCTATTGGCTAAACAAAGCTGGAGACTCCTCAACTGTCCTGATACCCTTTTAGCAAAATATTTACAAAATCAAGATTTATTTAGGCTGCGTTTGTTTGCTGGAATAAAGGTAGGGTGGGAAAAAAGGGGTGGGAAAATTCTTGAAAAATGTGTAAATTTCTTACTTTTCCTTTAAATCCTAAAACGGTAGAGTGTTTGGTTGCTTGGGGTGGGAAAGTGGGAGACAAGGTTCCTTGAATCAAGGAACCTTGTCTGCTGATGTGGCAGTTCAACTTTCCCACCCCATGCTATTTTAAAACCCCACATATTTGGTGGGATTTTGTGGGAAAGTTGGAAAAAGTAAAAAGTGGGACCCACCCCATCACTTTTCCACAAAACCCTTTCCTTTCCTTTTCTTCTCCCTCACCCCACTACATGTGGGACCCACATGTTTTTTTTTCCCACCCCTTTTTTCCCACCCCACCTTTGCAAACAAACGCAGCCTTAAGGTAGAGGTACCTACGTCCTGCTCTTGGGGATGGAAAAGTATTATGGCTGGAAGAGATTTGCTAATTTCGGGAATTGGGAGGGAAATTGATAATGGACAATCCACTTTGATTTATAGAGATCCTTGGATTCCCTCTCTTCCTACTAAAAGAATTATGAGTTCTCCATTACTTGATGATCCTACCTTAGTGGGAGAGTTAATTGATTGTGATACAAATACATGGAACAAGAATCTTCTTGATTCCCTATTGTCACCTTTTGAGGTGCAGGAAATTTTAATGTTACCCATTCTTTCCTAGTCTACCGCATATGCTTGGTTTTGGATCAAACAAACACAAGGAAAATTCACAGTGAAGTCAGCCTATTTCCTTAGTTTAACATTATCTCCTGAAGCGGGTAACATTGCCTTTCCCTCTTCATCTTCTACTTCTTGGAAGGAAATTTGAAAAATTCTAAATCTTTCAAAAAAAAAGCATTTCATATGGAGGGCGGCTAGTGATGCTATTACCACAAATAAGAATCTATTTAGCAGATGTTGTAGCCCTTCCCATTTATGCTTGTTGTGTGCCTCTTCTGTGGAATCTACTATGCATGCTGTTGTTTCTTGTCCTTTTGCAAAAACTTGTTGGAAGGTTTCTTCCCTTAGAATTGATGTGTCTAAAGTTTTGGGTCTATTTATGCATGATTGGATTAACTTTATACACTCTAAGTATAAACACACGAATGAATTGGAATTAGTGGATATGATTTGGAGTACATTATGTTGGCTTATATGGATTGCCCGAAATGAATTTGTTTTTGAAGGGAAGCAGCCCCATTTAGAGGGATTGATGAATCGTTTTTGGGCATTATATAATGAAGTGCAATGTGTACAGTTGAACCTTTCACATGAAGAGATTGACCACACAATATCTGGCTCCAACTCATTAGATGTTGATTATCATTTTCAGGTTTATGTGAATAGCACTTGGGATAAGCAAAGTAAGAAGGGTGGACGAGGCTGTACCATCTGGGACTGGCATTGAGATTTCCTAGCAACAAAGGCACATTTTGGTCTTAGCATGTCGATAACTGCAGTGGAATTAGAGGCGTAAGGGACGGGATTTTGTTGGCGCAACACTTCAAATTACCAAGTTGGTTATCTTCTCAGATTGCAAAGGTGCAATTGAGGCCCTCAATGGTGGGAGTCATTCCTTAGACTGGATATGTTGTTGTATTGTGGATGAGATTTTGAAGCTTAGGATGTCTTTTGAGTTTGTGTTTTTTACTTTTACTAGTAGGTCCAACAACAATTATGCAGATTTCATTGCTCGTGGGGCTAGAAATTTTAATACCTCTAGAATTTGGTGGAATTGCCCCCCGTATTTCATGTTAAAGAACTCTTTTATTGCCTCCAGGGATTTTCAGCTGGAGAGCTTTATATAAGCTTAATTTTGGATGAAAAAAAAGACAAGAATTTAAAGTACTTCTCTCTCTTTCCTTAGTTCTACTTTTCATCAAGGCAAAAGTTTGAACACCATTACGTATGTACGTTATCTATATTAATTGTAAATTTAAATATGAAATGGCAAAAACATTTAATTATGTACCATTAATTGATGTTATGCGGACAAATAAATAGATGAATAACCATGGGTTGGTGTTCCATGAAGTTTTTTTATATTTTAACACGTGCACATGCACGTGTGATGTGCTCTCGAATATAATTTTTTATTAGAGAGGTTGTGTCTTGGTCAGAAAAAACAAGAGGTTAGAAAAAAGTTATGCATATATATATGGAACTATTTTTTTTTTTGTTGCTACTGTTTCTTCTTCGACTGTAGACCTACCTTTACTTCATAACATAGAGCGGTTGGATTTTTCATTATAAATTATGAATCCACAATAAATTTGCTCAGACTGAGATAGCTAAATGAAATGTTGGTTCTCATTGGAGTCTGCAGTTATAATGTTTGTTGTTGTTAATCAATGCTATTGCAAACCAAGTTTGGGATGCATAAACCATGTTACATTGATCACTATCAGATGGTCTTCTAGGTGAGAAACCCATGAATTGTTTTGGAGCAGCTGGGTGACCTTCTGTAAAGATGAGAAAGCAATTTTTTTTGGGAAGTGGCAACAATGCTTCCAATGGAATAATTAGTTGGATTCTCACCCTTTTCTGTAAACCATCTATAGAATCTAACAGTGGGTTTGATATGATTTTCTAAATGAAAACACAAGCAAGCTGGGAAAATCTCAAGGTCTTGTAGTGATCTCCTTGCCTCCTTGCAGATGAAGTTCGCCTTTTGTTCAAGCATTTTTGGATCCAGGTTGAGGATAACTAGCTTCAATGCTATCATCTTACAAAGTTTGCAGAAGTCAAAACCTTGTTGCAAGAGGCAATCAAACCTTTCCCGCAATTCTTCCGTTGAACCATGCAATAAAGACAAGACATTCATTGTGGAGACATTCTCTCCAAACCCAATTCCAAGTAAAAGTTCAATTTCTCAATCTTATTCATGTGATTCCAAGCATTTTGGATTATCTTCAGTTGATGTTTAAACTCAATATCCAAGTCTTCTTCAAGATTACTTGTAATGCAATTAGTTAATAGATGACATTCTCCATTGATGATCTTGTCGAAGAACTATGATTAGGATCCATTGCTCTCATCAAATGTGGAAAATTACCCAACTTGTTCATGCCCAAAACATATGGATAGTGGATACTTAGGAACAACATAATCCAATTGCCCTTTGCTCAATCCAATATATTTCAAAAAATCAGACACCGACATAGGGCTCTCTTAAGTCATAGTTTAGAATATCAGGGTTCTCGAGAAGCAACAAAGCCACATGCACCTTATTCACACCAAATCGACAAAAGAATTCCACCTTTTGCACCAAAAACTCTTCTGAGTAATGAAGAAAAACATTCCATTCCCTGCCAAAGAGTACCCCCATCTTACTCATCTCACATCCCAACACATAAAATCCTAATTTCCCTGCAAATGTCACACCACAAATACACATTCCACTCACATGACCAACAAAACCAAATTTAAGAAAAACTGTATCCAAATCATCAAATAACTCATCAATTTGGCCAACCAAATTTCCTCCTTCATACAGTTTCCAAGCATGTTCCAGGAGAACCCAAAAGCAGAAAGCACATGAGCGACCTTCAAAATATTCCCATCTTCGAATAAGAAAAACTCGTGGCTCGACAATAAACCATTGATTTCTGAAGGACCTATGTCGATACTCTCAAAGAAAAATTCAATCTTGTTGATGGATGGTACGTTAAGAACTTATGTAAATGCCTAAAATAATTAGATCCCGATAATTAAACTTTTGAGATGAGATCAAAGTGGGAAACAACAGAGTTGTTGCTAATGCTCTCAGCCAGGGAAAAAAAAAAAGGATATGGTGGAATGAAGATACTCAATTAATGTCTACATAGCTCTATATCTGTAAGGGATTTTCCGAAGCTTTGGGAACTTGCAGAGTGCAAGTGAAAAGCTAAAATAGCGTGAGATGAAGCAACAAATTAGTAAAACAAAGGAGACAAGAATGAAACACATAATGATGGGTTACAACAGGTTTTGAGTCTAATTAATAGTTCCCACAGAGTTGAAAGAGATGGAGAGAACTCTCATGAGATCTTTAGTTTTGGACACGAACACATTTTGGGCCGTTCAAAATTGCAATCGGTGCTTTTAGTGTCTACTTCTTTGCAATTTGTGGCCCTAGGGAAGGCATGGTAGATAAATGAGCTACCTCTAAGAAGATACAATAGAGGCGAAATTTGAGTAATTACTGAGATTTAATGCGACCTTTAGATCTTGAAACTGCAACGACATTCATGGATTACCAAAATTATTTCTTGGAAGATGGAGAGATATAATTGTCAAATTTAATATTTTGTCTTTTCAAGTTTATTTCTTCGGAAGTGGGATATCTCGGTCAAGAGAATGAATAAATAAGATTGTAATTGTAATGAAAATCATGAGAGTGAATAGACAAAATTGTATTTGTAATGAATTTACACTTATAGATATATTTACTTTTATACACTTAAATTAATGACTGAGGGTAATTTTAAAAGTAAAGAATTTGTACAAAATTCAATAGGTATTGAATGATAACAAAAATAAAAGAAATTTCAGTGCGTGTATTTAACGGTTTCAATTTCCATAAAGGAGAGGTAGATTTAAAATGAGATAGTGGTATTAAATAATATTAACTTTAACTAATTATTTATTAATAATAATAATTATTATACTTATAATGAAAATTATAATTTAATTTAGACATTATTTATTAGTGACTTAAAGTTCTAATTGATTGAAAATATAAGGGTATTTAAGGAAACAAAAATGTGGCCGTGTCGCTTGAGTTCATACTTTTATAGTAGTAGTATGATATAAAAATAAAACTAAAAGAGAAAAAGAAACAACACCAAACACAAGTACACAAGTCTTATTATGGTTTCTTGGAGGCTGATTGCTTGGTTGCAATCTCTATTCTATAGAAAGGGCGTGCTGATTCCTTCTCTATTTCCCCTCTAGTAGATGAAATTTTTTTTTTGTGGCCCTCCCCTCCGTGTTTCATTCTCTTGGATTTCGCGATCCGGTAATCTGATCGCTGATGCTTTGGCCCGTGGTGGTCTATCTGCTGGTTCCAGGTGTGTCTGGCTTGTGAGCTCTCCCTGGCTCTTGGATTGTTATCCCAGAAGCTGGGCGTGTGTACCAGTTCTGCTTTTGAATAAAGTGCAGTTTACCAAAAAAAAAAAGAAGGTCTTATTATGGTTTCTTTGTTATGCTTGTTTTTGTTTGTTCTCAAATATTAAAAAAAATAAAAAAATAAAAGGGATAGTTCCACTTTAACTTCTAACATAAACTACTTAAGAGTCAAGTTGGGAATGACCAAATCTCTCAGTGAAGAGGTTATAAGTTTGATTTTGATGGTATAATCCTCCCCTCCTCCCATATATAAAAAAAATCGTCGTACATCCCCCGGAAAAAAAGGGCTACTAATTCGAAAACAAATTATATTTTTCATTATTTGATGCATACTTATCATCATAGTACACGACTTCTTATCTACATGCGATGATTAAAACTAGGGGTGTTCTGATGGTTGAAACTTGTTATAGTCTAGGTTAAACAAAAAATGAGTTCTAGCTCAAATTCCTAGCCTTGAGAGCTGATTAAAGTCAAAATATTCTAGCTTTAAATCATAATTAGGATCGAGTTAAAATAAAGTATTTGATCAAGCTTGGCCGAACCCTAGTCAATCATATTCTTACCTCTTATTATTATTATTATTATTATTATTATTATTAATTTTTTTTGGATACAAAGAAGCTTTTTACATATAGGGAAAATGGAGATGAAGATATTACATGTGTCGGTACCCACGATCTCTCCACAAATAAGTGAGGTTCTCAACTATTCCACTATTCTACATTCTACTTATAGATTGTTTTCTAGTTCTATAATCAAGGATCAAGTTTCGACTAAGGTCAGGCTTTGTGACTACTCCCATTGTGAAATAAGGTCAACTTGATGTGGCTTGGTTCAGTCAAAATCTTGCTCAGAATGACTACAATCTAATCTTGCAAAACTACAATTAAAAATTAAAATCAAAACTAAACTAAACTAAAATATTCAAGATCAATTTTTTTGTTTTAAAGGATAGTATGTAGAAAGATCAATATCAAAAAGATTTAAGAAATTTGACCCAACTTGAGCTAATAACAAAGCTACCTTTATTATTATTATTATTATTTGTTATTTGAGAATAACAAGTTCTGCAAGAGTCAAGACCGTGCATGAAGGATATCTTCCTGAAAAATAAATTTGACAAAATGGTTTGTGCAATGCGATTGCATAGAGTAGAATAGATGCTCAAAGATATAAAAAAAAACAGAAAAGAACAGATGGTGATGAGGTGGTGAAGTGGGTCCCACTCCATCCAGCTCGACATCACGTAGAACGCGTTTTCCAGGGACACCCACCCATCGGTCACATTTCCAAAATTTGTCCTAATGTCCCCACCCTCTTTTTCAGATTCATGTGGGTGGGCCCGGGCCCGCCATTTTGTTGAATCTATTATTAGCCAAACAGACCAAACGTAAAGTTTGGTCCCACCATCCGCTGTCGGTGGCTAAAGTTTCTGGAAACATTAAAATTTGGGAAGGTGGTGGCTGAACACGTAGGGACTAGATATTTTCCTCATTTTTCTCATTTTACGTGTAAAATACCACTATTTGGCCCCTTTCAAAAATTAAAAATAAAAATCTAAGATATAGATGATGGGTACAAATGTCATTTTTAATCATAATCAAATAGTTATCATTAAACCCTTAGATTTAAGGAATAAATGATTAAATTATAATTAAAAACTAATTCACGATACATGAATTTCTCCCTATATGCTCTCTCATATTTTCATTCCTATTTATTCTCTAATGAATCTCTTCTTTAATTTCTATTTCTTCTCTCTTTTTTTCTCACACGTCTCACAAAATATTGGAGTAGTTAGTAGACATTGGAATTTTTTGAAATCTTTTCCACAGTTATCAGTATTCACTCTCTCTTTCTCAAATTATTCCTCTCTCTCTCTCTCTCTCTCTGTCACATTTACCACGATTTTTTTAATATTTATTAATAAAGTATAATTTTATTTTTTTTATTTAGTTGTTTTTTTTCTTTCTCCTAAAATTTGATTCTACTAATAGCAATTTGAATCTCGTTAGAATTCAGCCATAGATTTTATCAAATCTAATGATAATCATTGATTTTTTTTTTTAATCCTTAAACTTTTTTTCTAAAATTTCATTCATATTAATGGAAATTCAAATCTTGCATAGAATTTCAGTTTAATTTACCTAAAATTTTAATGTAGGCCCCACATGTCAAAATATAATACAATTTTATGAGATGGAACCCACGGTGGGTCCCGCATTGACCCAGGCGGCCAGGCATATTCGGCCCCCCCCAATATTCAATCCTGGCTCCGCCCCTGGAGCCTGAACAGTCGTGTAAATTGCTTGGCTGAACTGTACAAGAAATTCTACCATTAAATTTGGTGGAATTAAATTTGAGTCATCCATCATAAACGGTTCAGATTTAATTCAATACATTTAATGGTAGGATTTATTTACAAAGCCGTTCAGTTACATTTATGCCTTAAAGTTTTTATATGAATTTGATAATCAAACAAAAACTATATTAATGGATTATTTTAAAGCAATAAACGAAGATTGGGAAGATGAATTGTTGGGACTCTTTTCATAGAAATATGGGATAAGATTTCATTTAAAATAGAGAATATGAAGATCATGTAAGTGATTGACCATGGAGAAGATGAAGAACCAAATGATCTTAGTTATTAGGGTTCAAAAAGTAATGAATAGAAGTATGCATGAGACACTTTTAATAGAATTCTTATGTTCAGGATACTTAAAATCATGAATACTACTACTCCAAAAGCGTCATCTAAACTAGTCTGCCTCAACTTTTGCTTAAAAAACAGAGGCAACCACAATTTTTTCTTCAATTCTTTTATTTCTTGAACCAAAGAGCATTAAAAACAGTCAAGAGTCCCTAGTTTTTCATCTCGTGCTGACATACCTGGTTAGTGAGAAAAATTATAAATTAAAAATGACTTTAAAAAAAATGAGCTCCAACAAAAAATATATATAACTGAGAGAAAGAGTCAATGAGAGATTGATCTCACCTTTGACGTCTAACAACTAATATCCAAATATAGAAAACAAAAATCAAGCATGAGGTTATGCATTTTATTGGGGAAAAAAAGGAAAAATTGTAGCATCCAGAGAGAGAGGTTGAGGGATCATTTTCATCTTTTCATGCAAGACCGCGACAAAAGGAAGTTATTGGTGACGGCTGTATGAAAAGGAATCTACATTCCATATAAATCATATTATAAAAAAAAAATAATTTCATATGGAGCCCATTATTAATTATATATAAAAACTATCAAAAATCAAGTGGATGGAATGATAACTTTTTCTATACATATGGGATTTTTTTATCGCTCCAGAAATGTTAAGAGGAAGCCTCTTTTTATTTTATTTTATTATATATATATATATATATATATATATATATATATATATATATATATATATATATATATATATATATATATATATATATATTATATTATATTATATTATTTTATTTAAAAGGAAGCCTTCTTTTAACGATACAGAAATGTCAAGAGGTGAGTGTGCTTCTAACAAACATTATATGGCAGCTTCTATCCAGAAGTATATAAATTTCAAGGAAGTCAGTAGTTCAATCAATCTTTCATTTTCTTCGTATTTTCTCCTTTCTCTATTCTATCTCCTCACTATGACTAGCATCAAATCTACCAAAAAAAAAAGTATCATTCAAGGGAAGATTCACATATTTGAAATATGAGGGAAAATAATAATAATAATTAAAAAAAAAAACTTATTTTAGAGTGATGACACTTTGATCCATGTGTGGACACCTTGATTGCAATGGCTGAGCATTTTAGTTACATTTTTCTTAGGTAACAAGTCAATTGCATTGAGACGGAAGAAAGGATTTACATGCATATAATAAAATGAAGCAAGAGAAACACCCCATTCTCCATTAGAGAATTATAAAAACCTGAATCTAATGGTGTTAGAAGGGCCAGGTTGGTTGGGTCAATCTAAACCTAACCTTACGGACCTAAATCCCCAAATTTAAATCCTATCAAACCCTTTCAGGGATTAAGAATCCAAAACCTAAACCTTACCTTGCTAGGGTTCTTCTACATTTGACTGTCTTGATTTACTCTGATCAAGTCAGGTAGTTAATCCTGATTTATCCTGACCCAACCCTAATTTTTAACCTTGAAAACAAACAAAAAGCATAGGTTAGCGGCACCAAGAAAATTTGAAATCTAAAACTGTTAGTTATGAAGTGTTAATCTTTGTTAACTTAACTAATCCATTGAAAAAGTTGTTTGTTTCTTGATTAAATAATTATTCAAACTCAATCTGTATTACTCTACCTTGATTAAATTAACATAAGGTCAGGTAAGTTCAGGTTTTCCTTGAAACCTCCTAGAATTCTTCTTGCCCCACCCAACATGCATGCACAAACACTAATAAGACATTTTCTTCATATCAAACCTAATATAGTCAACCTTTCTTTCTTCTTCACCACTTAATTAATTGATTAAATGAATAGTTATTTTTCCATGGCACGTCAAATTTTACTATCACCTTCTTCATACTTCGACGGTGGCACAAAATTTTCCAAAAAGATGAGCATGATCTTCTTCTTCCTTAAGACAAAATTCACATCCAAATTTTTTTATGAAAAACTTATTTTTTTCGCATATATTACCTATATATTACAAGTCATGTAGTCTATG
The DNA here is from genome assembly GCF_041222555.1 of Hakea prostrata. Lineage (NCBI taxonomy): Eukaryota > Viridiplantae > Streptophyta > Magnoliopsida > Proteales > Proteaceae > Hakea > Hakea prostrata. The sequence continues at coordinate 43,506,242 of NC_142603.1, forward strand.
CCTTTCCTTTTCACCTTTTGTATAGAAATATTTTACTTCCATTTCCAAGCTAGCTATATAAAAAAAATTATACTTTAACCCTTTACTATCACTACTATGATGCAATATCCACACGCTTTCCTTTTTAAATTTTTACTTCATTTCAAAGCTACCATAGTCTCAAGAAAATATAACATAAAAGACAATTCAAGAAATATATAATGTAAGGTGTGTGCGTTTCCAAAGTCCTATTGAGGTGACTTAGATTTGTTAGTATGTGTTTCTCTCCACCTAAATACCAAAGCTTTCTTTTTTGTGATAATCTTAGCAAAAGATAATGACATATCAGCACTAGCTTTCCTAATCTTTACTAAGAGAGGCTTTTATTCTTTTGATAGCTACTTGTTCGTTCTCCATTGGTTGATGACGATCTCTTATGGACCAGAACCATGGTTCAGCATCGAAACATCACTATTCTTAGTTGAGAGTGTGCACATTTAATTGAACTAGTAAAATGAAGCCATCTACTTTCCTCATTATAAAGTCTTTCGGTTAAGGCTACGGACGCATCGCCGATAAAAGGGATAAGACAATCGAATACACACCAAAAAGCGGATTGATTGGCCTATCCCAAAGTCCAATACAAGCTTTTAACTACAACAATTTTGTTGTGTCATTTTGCATCAAGTCCCACAGCTCGGTCCTCAATTGATGGTTAGGTCGGTTAGCACCGATTAAGCTAACATAGACAGGATAGACTGTGGGTTTGACCCTAGACCTTGGGATGAATGTGTGAAGATTGCAATTGAGGCTAGGGTGACACGACCCCTAACCTCCAAAAGATAGGTGGGTGGGGAATGCTCCTTACCCCCAAAAACCACAAGTCTATATCCAACAGCTCCAGAGGATTAGGTTTCACTATTAGTATCCCATACCTACTACATTTGATGGTAATGCTCATGTACGTACTTCCAATTTGTCTGATTAGTCTCTCAGCGTGGACACTTAAGCCCCATTCCTGAAGTGGTGTTGAATTCGAATCTAACTTGCTCCTCAAAGACAGCTACACAACCACCAAGATCGACCCCTACTTTCACCTTTGTCTTCCGTAAACATGATTTAAATCAACCTTCAAGGTTTGATTGTGGTTCACTCGGGCGGTCAAATGTGGAAGCGACAAAATGAAATATACGCTATTGGAGTTGGAATTATCATCACTACCAGCACAAAGACTTGCCTTCCAATCAATCTCATTAAGGGCTGGGATTTAAAATGTATTGATTCCAATTGCTAGATTCAAAGAGCCCTATGGTGTTATTTATTGTTAGTAGACTACCTCCCATGTTATTATTTGTTTATTTTTTTTGGTAAACTACCTCCCATGTTAGGTTAGTATAATTTGCGTGTTTGTTGCCAATGCACGATTGGTAGAATGGTAGAGATCCATACTTCTCAGTGGAGAGGTCATGGGTTCGATCCTTGTACACAACGTCTCCCCCCATGAGGATATAATAAAGGTGCGCGCAAGCTGGCTCATATTGCCTTGGGGGGGGGGGGGAGAGTCTGGCACTATTGATTGCAATTTATAGAAGTCACTCTCCCTAGTTTATCTATTGATAGAGATTAAGGGTTATTGTTTGCTTTCCCAGTCGGATATAGCTGTAGTTCCTAACACCAATTACTTATATAAGTCAATACCCTTTTAGGATTGGCTACATCCTTCCTGAAAATTATCATTGCACATCCGCCATACACTATAACAGGTAGTACTTATAATGGAGACTAACCACCATAACATAGGTTTGTCAAGATCTGAATTATAGAACAAGTTAGGCAAAAGTCTGAAATATTAGAGAATGACAACAATTATGTTCTTAGTCCTATGGGTCCCGCTGTCCAGATCCTCCACGTCCATTCACAAGTGAAGAAAAGATGCAAACTTGATTCACTGCTATAACCACAAAACACACAACAATCTGTATTTGAATTCCATTTGGTGAGAATCGCATTAACTGGGATCCCTGCATGTAGAAGACGCCAAAAGAAATTAACAAATCTGGGATGAATCCTAAGTTTCCATAAAAACAACCACCAGCTTTTATCTAAACAAGAGGCAAGTGAAGGGTTATAATTAAATAGCAATTGTTGATATGCTAATTTAGTAGTCAATTGCTATGCAGATGAGAAACTTAACTTCCAAGAGTCTTGTTCAGAAGTAAGAATGACAGAGTTTATAGCAGAGGAAATTATTGGATCAAAAGTAAGGGAGATACAACTTCCGCCACTGTCACCTTATGGGACGCAAAATGCATGTTGTAATCACCCACTACATGATCATCTTTATTAGTTATACAATGATCAAACCAAAAGGAGGTGTTTTCCCCATTCCCCACCGATCTGACTAATAACTCCCTAAGGCTATGAAGTATAACTCGAATACTGTTCCAGATTGTAGAACCATTCTTTATCTCCACCTTGGGATCAAATAGAGAAGTGTGGGGAAAATATTTAGCCTTAAAACACTTCACCCATATCGAAGACTGCTCCGTTAGGAGTCTCCATCCGAGTTTAAGGAGTAGAGCTTTATTCATAAGCTCCATTCTTTTAACCCCAAACCCCCCCCCCCCCAAAGATTTTGGTAGGCAACACTATCCCAGGATATAAGTGAGAGATTCTTACCTTTATCCGATTTACCTAGCCAGAACCTTCGACAGATTGAATCCATTGATTTACACACTTTTTTTGGAAACAAGACATATTGCATATGATAGAGCAGCACTGCTTGAAGTATAGATTGAATCATGACCACCCAATCAATGTTAGTGGGATTCATTTGTGGCTTTCATGTTTTTATCAGAGACAAAGACAAGCATTTCAACTGCTTCCCTCTTTCCTTGGTTCCACTTCATCAAGGCAAAGGTTTCTGTACACACAATTTGGAACACTAATAAGCATTCAGATCACTTTCTTTCGCGATCGATTTTGACCTCATGGCCTACATAATATATTCCTCAACTTATTATTATTCTCCAAAATTTGAGAGATACAAAAATTAAAATGTTTGAAAACCATAATATACAACTCTAAATAGAAGAAATTGCGGCAAAAGCTTCTCAATGCACAGATTTAGATACAAAAATTATAATGCTTCAACGTCGTATTTGTAATACTGTAGCTTCATGTATTAACTGAAGAAAGAAAAAAAAATCAAGGCAAAAGTTTATGTACACGATTATGTATGTACTTGATCTGCATTAATTCTAAAATTTAAATATGAAATGAAAAAAATATTTGATTCTGTACAATTAATTGATATATCCAAACAAACAAATAAATAACCATGGGGCTGGTGTTCCATGAAGATAGTTTGTATTTTAATATAAAAATAAAAACAAAAGAGAAAAAGAAACGGCACCAAACAAAACTCTTATTATGGTTTCTTTTTTATATTTCTTCTTGTTGTTCTCAAAAGGTTAAAAAATAGAAAATTAAATTAAAAATATAGTTCTCCTTTGGAAATGGTATGTTATGTTTTAACATAAACTACTTAAAAGTTAAGTTGACAATGATCAATACCTCTTAGTGAATAAGTCATAGGTTCGATTCTCCTTGATGGTATAGTCCCCCTCTTTTTTCATATATAACAAGTCATGCAAGAGTCTAAGACCGTATAAGAATCTTGTTGTCATTGATTAATATACGTCACATGAACTTAATTTTTTGAAAAATAGATTTGACAAAATGATTGTAAGTAGGGGTGTAAACGGATAACCAAAATTTTCTAGTTGGGTGTATCCGATTACTAGTTGGGTGCAGGTATGGTATGCACCTTTCCTACCCAATAAAATTATCTAACTGAGCTAGGTATAGTCTTTTTCTCTTATTTTATTATGTGATTCTCGTCCTTATTTAAAAAATATAAAAATAAATTATTTAACTAAGTTACTTATTTGAATTTGTTTTTGTTATCTATTTTTTTTTTTTAACTTTTTACTTGAGATATATGACTAATTTTTTTTTTTTAAATTCTTAAATTTCAAACTTAGCACTCACAAATTAATAAAATGATAAAGATAGGTAGCCTAAAACTTGTATTCAATATTGTCCATTTCCACTTAAAAAATCCTACTTAAGAAAGTAATTATTCAATTATCATTCGAATTTGACTAAATCCGTCCAAAAATTGATAAGATTGTTAGAGAAAATGGATGCACAACTACGAGCAGAGAAGAACACAAGCAAAGCACACAAGGGAATTTAACATGGTTCGGCAAAACCATGCCTACGTCCACCAGAGAGAAAAATAGTTCCACTATTTCCAGGAAACTTCACACCACTCTCACACTCACAAAGTGGTACCCTTTGCTTGCCCCCATCTTATTCTCAGCCCCCATCTTATTCTCAGGATGGGTTTCCTCAATTCCTTACAGGGATTGATTTCTCAATCTCTTACAGAGATTGATGCCTATAGGTTATTCCCACAGAGACTATTTATAGGAAAACCTAGAACCCTAATCCCAATGTAATTACAAGTTTAACCCAGTACTAGTAATTGACTCAAACTATTTTAATTACAAATACAACCAAAACCATAATTACATGGGCCCACAGAATACAAGACACCCAAACACAACAAAGATATTATTAGAATTCGTCCAGATGTCATAATCCCACATCTGATTCAAAACCGATCCGTTTACACCCCTGGACTGGTGAGAATGTAATAGAATAGAATAGATACTCATGCTCAAAAATAAAAACAAAAAAGAACAGACAGTGATGAGGTGGAGAGTGGATCCCACTCCATCCAGCTCGACATCATGTAGAACGCGTTTTCCAGTGGCACCCATCTTGGATGATCACATTCCTAATTTTCTCCTAATGTCCCCACCCTTTTCTTCAGATTCAGATGGGTGGAGCTTCCATTTTCATGAATCTATTATTACCCAAACAGACCCAACGTAACGTTTCTTCCCACCCATCTGCTGTCGGTGCCTAATTCTTGAAACGCCCACAAGACTCTTGTCTCTCTTTACATTCCATCATGTATTTAGGAAAGACTCCACCGTTTCTTCATTATTTCTGTGTAGGACTTCTTTTGGTCTTCTTTGTGGCATCAAACTCACTGAAACCCACAACCTTCTAAGTTCTAATCATCAAAAGCTCATTCTGAGAAAATCTAGTGCCAGGAATTTTAAAACTTTACACAGTCATATCAGTTCATGCACCACTAACTTCACCAACGTCAGTTTTCACATATACAACTCATGTAGTCTATGCCTTTCCTTTTCACCTTTTGCATAGAAATATTTTACTTCCCTTTCCACGTCAAATAAGCTAAAAAAAAAAGTTTACCTTAACCCTTTACCATCACTACTATGATACAATATACCCACACGCTTTCCTTTTAAAATTTTTACTTCCCCTCAAAGCTATCATAGCCTCAAGAAAATATAGCATAAAGGACAACTAAAGGTGTATATAATGTGAGGTGTGTGGGTTCCCAAATTCCTATTGAGGGTGACTTGATTTGTTATTGTGTTTCTCTCCACTCAAATATCAAACATTTCCTCTTTGCAATAATCTTAGCAAAAGATAATGACACATCAGCACTAGCTTTGCTAATCTTTTCTACGAGGCTTTCTGTCTTTTGCTAACTACTTGTTCGTTTGCCATTGGTGGATGAGGATCTCCTATGGACCATAGCATGGTTCAACATTGAAATGTCACTATTATTGGATGATTGTGTGTACATAAAATTGAACCAATCAAATGGAGCCATCTACTTCCATCATTATAGTCTTTCGGTTAAGGCTAGGAACGCATCACAGATAGAAGGGATAAGACGAGTGAATACACCTCGAAAAGTAGATCGCTTGGTCCATCCCAAGGTCCAATATAAGCTTTTTTAACTATGATGATTTTATTTCACCATTTTGCATCAAGTCCCATAGCTCGGTCCCCAACCAGTGTTTAGGCCGATTAGCTTAGTTTAAGCTAACATAAACAAGATATGTTGGGGTTCGACCCCACACCTTGCGATGAATGTGTGAAGATTGCAACTAAGGCTAGGGGGGCTCAACCCCGAACCTCAAGAAGACATGTGGTTGGGGAATGCCCCTCACCTCACCACGAAACCATGAGTCCATAGCTGACAGGAGATACATTGACCTGTCGTAACATCCTCTTTGGGCGGCACCCCTGTTGAATTGTTGGCTATGCGTATCATGACCTATCGTGTCAGCCACCACTGACATGCCTTTGGTAGGCAAGGGTAGAACGTCAACTTTTGGCATTCGACATGTCAACCAACATTAAAATCTGTGCCAGCTAGACAATCCAACGGTTCCGAAGGTTCAAGTTTCAGTATTAATACCTAATACCCACCACATTTAATAGTATGCTCAGTTTGTCAGATTAGCCTCTCAGCTTTGACACTAAGTCTCATTCCTGGGGTGGTGTTCTGACTTGCTCTTCAAAGCCGGCTCTCCGACCATCAAGGTCGGTCTACTCTCACCTTGTGAACAGGATTTGAACCGAATTTCAAGATTTGATCGTGACTCACTCAAGGGGTTGATGTGACAAAGATAAATATACGAAGCTGGAATTACCATGACTTCTAGCACCCTAGCACCAAACTTGCATTCCAATGGATCCTCATTGAGAGACTTAGACTATACCGATTCAAATTGCTGGACTCAAAGAATTTGGTGTTGTTATTTATTGTCACTACCTCAGAGAATTCGTAACTTAAAGGCTTTCTTGTTTCTTCTCTCCCACTCAATCAACATTAGTGGACTCATTAATTAGAAAGCTTTTCTCTGTTAAACTAATAGATGGAGTTCTGTCATTATGCTTAAAGATCTGTACTGTTTTGTGTCGGTTCTAACTTACTCGCTATATTGATAGAGAATATCTCCAGACAAAATTGATTATCTTCTTCTTGGATTGGTTAGACAAAAAGAAAGAAACTAAATTATAAGAGGGTGTCTTGCGGCCAAAGTAGTCCCTTTTGACCGAATAATCTTATTGGAAACATAAATAAGCAAACAAAAGTGTTAGAGAAGATCATATTGCATATTTTTTTGGGCTTCCTTTTAAGAGCCTCACTTTTCTTAATGCTACAACTTGCTTGATTACTTTCTGGACAAGCATTTTCTATTTCCATCAGATGTATTTGACCCTTCTTAAGGACTATAGGTCTAATGGGATCTAGAAAAGATTGCTACCATGCCTTCAAAATCTAAAATGGACAATCTATTCTTATACTACTTAATAGCTCAGGTTTCATGCTAAAAAATCTTTCACAGGCTTAGACTCTATGAGTCATATACTTTTTTTTTCTTTTTGTCTTCATCAAATCAACCAAAAAGAATAAGAACTCAGGCCCAAGTGATTTGAGAGAGGGAAAAAGTGTGGAAGGATAAAGATTTGAATCCAGGATCTTCTTGAACTTATTACCTCTATATAAGAAGTTGTACCATAAAACATATATAGCCATACGCTATTTGACTAAGTGGTTTTCATTCTTGGCCAATTGATCAGTCGTGGTTAAGTTTGCTTTAGTGAGAATTGAAATAGTAAATCTAAAACCAATTCAATGAGGAAAGGTTCGTTTTGTTATCATGTCGGCTTTGGTTTTGGGCTAGTTTGTCTACGATTGAACATAGATATCGTTATGGTTGCTTCAAATTCTTATACTTGGTTTGAAAATTGACCCATCCTACTTATTTTGCAAACTGAATGATCCATCTTTTAAGATCTCTGAAGGTAACATAGGTCTATACCCAAAAATAAAATAAAAAATTAAAAAAAAAAAAAAAAAAGTGTGAAGGTAACATAGGTTTTTGGCTATCAGGCGCAATGGATAAAAGCCTTTACCCATTTGGACTATTTTTATATGCTTTAAGTTTTCTTTGTTATGTCAGGATGTAGAGTTTTAAGCTTAAGGTCTTGGGTGAGATCTTTTATTGCTTTTTTCCTTTTTTACTTTATCCTCATTGTACAAATCTCTACTGTAATCTTCTTCTATTGCATAGTTAAAATTTCTTTTGGTATTGTTTGCTCAAACACATGGTTATAAGAAACGGGAGGAAAATTTAGATTTTCTGTAATGAGGGGTTTGGTTTGTTTTTAGTTTCATCATCACTGGAGACCACTGTGATTTCATTTTACGACTTGACCTAATTTTGGTGTTGGGTTGTTGGTGATAAGCTTATTGTGGCTAGTACAGTAATGGAGGTGTTTTTGGCCCAACCCAGTAACCAAGTAGGTTCGCTCTTCACACCAAATCATGGCCTTTCCTTGTTTCACATTAAGCCTACAATACACTACCAAGCAACACAAACGCATCAATGTCAAAGGAATAAAGGGATTTATGTGGAGAGCTTTGGCTGAGGGTATTAACACTGGAGAGGCAATGTGGAGGTGAAGCTTCAACGTAGACCACTCATGTCATCGCTGTGGAGAACAGATGGAGTCGGTGGAACATATACTTTTCTATTGCTCTTTTGCACGACAGAGATGGTTCTTGGGTGGTTTTTTTTAAGGTGCCTTCAGATGGGTGCAAAATCAAAACCTCCCCATGAGAATTTAGACTTTTAACTACTCAACTAACTCACCATTGACAAAGGAAGATAAACAATATAAACTGCCCCTTGAGTTTTCGCAGCAGCTATGGTGATCCAATGTATTTATAGCAGTGGATTCAGAATTTGATGGAACTTAAAGCAAAACAAGATAAACTGCAACTGATATCCCAACGCTTTCACACTTGGTGGCATTTGTGGAAGGCAAAGAATGTTCCTTATTTCATAAGCGATCATGGACACCGAAAGAGGTAGGAAGGGCAGCTTGGGATGCTTCACTTGGATTTCCTCGATTGTTATGGGCCAAGATATGTAAGCCATAGGGAAAAAGTATCTCCGGACACAAGTAATACACAACTTCTTTTGTGTACTCCTCCCCCTTTGGGTATAATGAAGATTGATGTAGATGCCGGTTTTGAAGTCCTCTCAGGAAAGTGGGTCTTGGCACTGTTATTCGAGATCAAATGGGAGCAGTGACCATTGCAGCATCGGTTCTTGCACTAGCTACTACGGTTGTCATGGCAGAAGCTTTGGCTCTTCGAGAAGCTCTTCTACAAACCAAATGAGAAGGAATTGATAGTGTTACATTTGAATCCAATTGCAGTGATCTGATACATTATATCTTTGGTGATCAGAAACGACATCCACCAGAGGATATTACGTCTATTTTGGCTGATATATATTTCACATATTCAGTCCATTTTTGTAAGTTGTAAGTTTACCCATGTTCCTAGATTGATCAACCTCTTGGCTGATCGTTGGCCAGGAGGCTATGTTGGTGGCATCTCCGACCATATGGCCATCTTCCACATTAGTGAAAGATGTTTCATCTGAAAGCAAGGTTAAGGAAGAGAAGAAGTTAGAAGAAGTCAATGTTGTCAGAGCTGCCTCCTGATAGGAATGCTGAAAATTTCTACATTGGGTTGAAGCCAAGAAGAGATAGTCACCAACATTTGGTAGGTACTTTCTATCCCTCCCACCCAAAAAAAAAAAAAAAACGAAAAGATAAAAAAAGGGTAAATATCACTTTCCTCCCCTCTTAGCTAGATAAATAGCACTTACACCCCTTCTAGATAAATAGCACTTACACCCCTTCTTAGTTGGATAATATCACTTGCCTCCCCTCTTATCTAGCAAATATATCAAACACCTCCCCTATATTAACTTTCTCGGATAAATTTAACTTTTACCGTTAAATATTTTTCTAAAACCCCAAACTACCTTTGGCTAAAATTTTTTTTATTTAAATCTTAAATTACTGTAATCGCTCGGTTAAAATACTAAATTATCTTCAATTTAAATAATTGTTAAAATCAAAACACCATAGTTAAAACCTAAATTATCTTTAATTATTAAAAGCCTAACATACCTTTTCTTAAAATAAAAAATTTATCAAACAATTAAAAAAATCCAAAATAGTAGACATGTTTAATTTTATCAACATACCCTTTTTTTAATTGCATTTTTAATTTTACTTGATAGTAGTACGTGTTTTTTTAATTGTTTGATAATTTAAAAAAAAAAACTTTGGACTTTTAATAATTAAAAATAATTTGAGTTTTAACTAGGGTGTTTTGGTTTTTATAATGATTTTAATTGAGGGTAATTTAGTAGTTTAACTATTAGGTTGATTACGGTAATTTAGGGTTAATTTAAAATAAAAAATATTTTAGCCAATGGTAGTTTGGGATTTTAGAAAAATATCAAACAGTAAAAGTTAAATTTAACTGAGAAAGTTAACAGACCTGTGTTTGATATATTTGCTAGGTAAGAGGGAGGTAAATGATATTATCCAACTAAGAGGGGGTGTAAGTGCTATTTGTCCAGCTAAGAGGGGATGTAAGTGATATTTATCAAAAAAAAAAAAAAAAAAAAAGATAATTGGTAGGTACTTAGGATGCAAGTTTTGACCTGAATCCATCTTGATCCATGCTCAAAATTTTAGTCCTAAGGGGTAGGTTAGGGTAGCTCTGAATAGCATCAAGGTTGAGTCAGGACTGAGTTTTAACTAGGTTGCATCTTAGGTTATTTTTGATAAAAGTAAGGTAACAATGTGGAATTATGCATTGTTTTAGTATTTCATAGTTAGGGTTAGGATTAGGATTAAGTGTCTAATTAGACTTGGCCCGAGCCTGGCCCTGTAAGGTTGTGTCATGGCTATGGTTAGGGCCATGTTAAGATATTTAGGTCAAGGTCAAGATCCGGCTAAGGTATTTGAGGTTAGAATCAAGACCAGGTCTAAGGTGCTTAAGGCTAGGGTTAAGACTGGGCCTAAGGTACTTAAGGTAAGTGTGAGGATTTTAAAAAGCCTAACTCAACCCAATCCTTTTATAGCCCCAATAGTTATACTTTTTCTAGTTCTATTTGGGTGGGGAAGAGACTAACCTTCATCCCATTTTTTTTTTCACCATCAAACCAGTCAAATTGGAACCCCATAGGCCTAGAGGATTGAAGGGGGAGGGGGGGGGGGGGAAGGAAACCTTCTTAGTCTTACTTCCTCTACATAGGAGGTAGCCACTACCACACTAGCTATCTGACTAATTAGTGGTTCTCATTCTTGGCCAATTGATCAGTTGTGGTTAAGTTTGCTTTAGTGGGAAATAGTAAATCTAAAACCAACTCAATGAGGAAAAGTTCGGTTTGTTATCATGTCGGCTTTGGTTTTGGGCTAGTTTGTGTACAATTGAACATAGATATTGTTATGGTCGCTTCAAACTCTTGTACTTGGTTTGAAAATTGACCCATCCTATTTATTTTGCTGACCAACTGAATGATCCATCTTTTAAGATCTCTGAAGGTAACATAGGTCTATACCCAAAAATAAAATAAAAAGTGTGAAGGTAACATAGGTCTTTGGCTATCAGGCGCAATGGATAAAAGCCTTTACCCATTTGGACTATTTTTATATGCCCTAAGTTTTCTTTGTTAAGTCAGGATGTAGAGTTTTAAGCTTAAGGTCTTGGGAGAGATCTTTTAATATTGCTTTTTTCCTTTTTGCAAGATCCTCGTTGTACGAATCTCTATTGTAATCTTCTTCTATTGCATAGTTAAAATTTCTTTTGGTACTGTTTGCTCAAACACATAGTTAGAAGAAACTGAAGAAAATTTAGATTTTCTTTAATGAGGGGTTTGGTTTGTTTTTGGTTTCATCATCACTGGAGATTACTGTGATCTCATTTTATGATTGGAATTTGACCTAATTTTGGTGTTGGGTTGTTGGTGATAAGCTTATTGTGGCTAGTGCAGTAAGGGAGGTGTTTTTGGCCCAACCCAGTAACCAAGTAGGTTGGCGCTTCACACCAAATCATGGCCTTTCCTTGTTTCACATTAAGCCCACAATACACTACCAAGCAAGAGAATGATGGTCTTTGCCCTCCAGTGAAGTTTTGTTGTCCTTTAATTCCCACTTAATTTTATTGGTTCAATAAAAATCACACATGAGAAAAGGGAAAAGAAACCTACAATTAGGATCGATTTTTTTTCTTCTTTTTTTTTTGATAATAAAACAACGGAGTCAAGGACTCAAAGAAAAACTAAAAGGAAGCAGCATCACAATCCGCCTGAAGGATCTCCTCCAACCCGTGGGGAACATCCTGAAAGAACATCCAAGAGCACTCCAAATCGAGTGAAAACTTAGACATCCAATCAGCAGCCTTATTAGCAACACGTCCAACATATACACGCATTGCATACTCACCATCTCATGCAGCAAACCAGCAATTCGCTCAACTAAACGACCAAACCTCCCACGATCCACACAACATGGATTCAAAAGCTCTATTGCCTTCCCTAACCATGAGTTTCACAGAAATGTTGAGGAAAGGCCCAACTGTAGGAGCTAGATTTGACCCTATCACATAGTGATTGTAATTACCATGTTGAGAAAAGGCCAACGATGACAAATCTGACCAAATCATATGATGATTGTAGCTACCATGTTGAGGGAAGGCCACCCATGGCATATTTGACCGTATCAAATAATGATTGTAGTTACCATATTGAGGAAAGACCATCTATGGCAGATTTGATTATATCATGCCATGATTGTAATTGCCATACTTATGGTTGTTCCTCCACCATTCATTGTTTAAAGCGACGAAATAATCAACCCCAAGAAGATAAGTTGAATGGCCAATGGTGGATTAATATAGCGGTTAAAAGCCCAACCTTAGAGGTCGGTTAAACTTGTGATTCATTACTAGCGATTCGGTGGCTCTAGCTTCAACTCATGCTAAATATGTTGAGTGGCAAGCCTCTAATCATCTTGTTATGTCTTGGCTTTTCAATTCTATGGAACCTTACATCTATGAAATTTTTGCCTATGCCAAATCTAGAAAGGTTTTATAGGATTCCTTAAAATCAATGTATGAGAATGCAAATAATGCTTTTCACATTTTTTAAATTCAAGTTTAAATTGCTTATACTATTCAAGGACCAAATAAGTCGTTTGTTGAGCATTTGGGTCTTCTGAAAAAATGATGGGACGAACTTAGTCAGTATCACCCCAAAGTTCAAACTGTAGCAACCTATATTGAGCGTGAAAAGTAGCCGTCATTCTGTCGGGTTTTAGTTATCTTCACTTTACATTAGAGTTCTTTACGACTTTTGATATTATTTCTTGCCATTAAGAATCGTTTGTTAATGGATAACATATTATTATTTTTTCAATGTTTTTAAATGCCCAAATCAAACCTAAGTAGTTGTTAGTATTGATTTAATATTTAATTAAATTAATTACTTTTCTACTCCTAATATATAATAGGTAAAAAAGACTTACCTCTTGTGATGTTTCCCCATATTGGAGTCAAAGCTAAAGCTTATAGCTTGTCCATGACATAGCAAATGACGGCAACGTGATATTCTTATAAATATATCATTTTAATGAAAGGTATACTGGATTTTTTGCATTAACACTTGAATTTTAAAAAAGATAAAATAATTTTTGCACACTAACTCCTAACATTCCCTTCTTTTTTTTTTTTGGCAAGAACTCCTAACATTACTTAAATCTATATATAAAAAAGGAAGGGATCAATAGTAATTTCATAAATTACAAGATTTAATATATAGTTTCACTATAATACAAAGGCATCACTAATTATCATTTGAAAATAAAGTGACAAGATTCTGTTCATATAAGGATTTTGAGGAGGGGTAAATGTGTAATAGATATATTAGTTTTGACCTCTGTATCGTAGAGTTATCTTACCATTTTGCCGATGCCCATCTTCTGAACATTAAAAACTTTAATACAATAGTATCTAATTATTGTTTTTCTATAGACGGGGGTGGAGCGAGGATTCAACATTTAAGGGGGGAGGGGGGTTGGATAATGAGAGCCCGATCATCTCCCCATCAGGGAAGAACTAATGCATTTTCACAACACATTGTACGGTTCTATGTGGGAGCCACTAAAGATCCCAACTTTGAATTATATTATCATATTTAGACATGGTTTTCACATATTAAAAATATAGATAATCATTAATAATGACATTTTTACCCTTACAAAAATATAAGTAAATTATTTACCAAAAAAAAAAAGAAGGTAAATTAAAACATAAGGATAGCTAACAAACAAATATCTTATAAAATATTTTTTTAGTTTTAATTAATGTTTTTTATTAAAAAAATCTTATAAACTTACAAAATCAACATTAAAGGGGAAGAAAAGAAGAAGATGATTTTAATAGTATAAGGCTAGATGCAAACCAAACGAATCATGGTAGTTGACTACTTTACAAATTCTAGATATTTAATTCACAATATAAAAATCAAATAGAAAGAATAACAAAAAGAAAAAAATCGAGAAAGAGATACCATATAAATTCAAATCATAAACGAAATAAATCTTCTTAACTTTAATTTTTTCAAAATCTCCCTAAACCATGTTTGAAGAAAGAAGAAAGAGGAGAAAATAAATAGAAATGGAAAGAGAAAATAAATAGAGAAAGACGTTAAGGATTATGAATTAGTTTTTAACTAAATTTTATTTTGTAGGGGGTTTCATCATAACCATTGGATAATTATTGAGGATGACGTTTATACCCATTATCTTTACCTTTAATTTTTTTTCTAATATTTTAGAAGACAGAAATTGATATTTCACATATAAGAAGAAAAAAAATTAAGAAAAATAAATAAAATAATTAAAATTTTTTAAAAAGTGGGGGCATGGCCGGCCAACCCCAACGTGGCCCCACCACTGTCTATAAGGAAAATACTTCCCGAAAGATATTAAATATTTTTTCATTTGAAAAATAAAATGCTGCATATTCTAAGCTTGAGTTTGGATCCAGTCAAACCCAGACTAGATATTCAATAGTGGTTCAACCCAGGACACACCCTAATGGATTCACATCGTCTGTAATTCCTTTCTCTACAATTCCCTATAATTCTCTCATAGGATTGTGCCATGTGGCATTTAAGTAATCCAATGGTTATCCAATTTAAACTAAATTTGTATTTTATTTAAACTCACCCATAAATTTGAATTTAATTTCAACTCTAGTTTGTTGGATAACCATTGGATTACTTAAATCCGCCACATGGCACAATCCTATGAGAGAATTACGGGGGTTGCAGGGAAAGGAATTACAGACGATGTGAATCCAGAGGTCATGGGTTCAACTCCTACCGGCGGCATATGTAATATCCCTATCCCTATATATAAAAAGCGCCTTTGTACCAAAAAAAAGATCCCTAGGATTCACATCGTCTGTAATTCCTTTCCCTGCAATTCCCTGTAATTCTCTCATAGGATTGTGCCATGTGGCATTTAAGTAATCCAATGGTTATCCAACAAACTAGAGTTGAAATTAAATTCAAATTTATGGGTGAGTTTAAATAAAATACAAATTTAGTTTAAATTGGATAACCATTGGATTACTTAAATGCCACATGGCACAATCCTATGAGAGAATTATAGGGAATTGTAGAGAAAGGAATTACAGACGATGTGAATCCATGACCTCTCCACTGAGAAGCAGGTTCCTAACCATCCTACTACTCCTCCCACTCTAATCTTAGTTCAGCATCTGCACCGAATAGAAAATCAAGATAAAATTAAAAAAATCTAGATACAAGATAACCAAAATGAATAAGGTCCCTTTCTTATGAAATATCAAACATGCAACATGAAACACGGGTGATATTTGCTGGCTTTGGTAACTACAGGCGTGCCAGTGCTTGTGTTCTAAATCATTCTGAGTGATATAAATACGTTACCAAGGTTCCATGGAAAGCCAACAAAGAGCTGAGTGACTCTTCGTCCCTGTAAGAGAAACCTGTAGAAAGATTCACTCAAGGAAAACTGTGGGTGTTCTTCAAAGTCTCAGGTGATCGATCGATCATCTCTTTTGTTTTTCTGTTGTGTGTTTGTCATTTTGCAAAACTGATTTAAAATTTTAACTTTTTTTTTTCTTTTTATTTATTTTTTATTATAATTATTATTGTTATTATTTATTTCTTAACCCTACACCTGCACCATTCTCTCTCTAAAATGACAATGTTGCACTCTATGAATCAAACCATTTAAAAGAGAGATACTTATTAGGTTTCATGCATGCATGCAGTAACGTTCTTTGATAGAAAGCACTTCACCAAGTAGTCTTATGCATTCAAAGGAGTCACCTTCTTTTATCAATAGAAAACAGTTTCCAAATAGTCTCTGATTTTTTTCAATTCTTCATTTTTGTTTTTTAAATCATATGGTAGTTTCTCGAGGAAAATAAATCTGCCTACTTTGAGATCTATAGACCATCAAAAGAATTTCCATCGAATTGGATTGCTTGTTTGAGAGAATTTCCATTGACTTCATTCTAGGTTAAGTGATTTTACTATTTTCTAAGTAATCTTGTTTTATACTTCCTAGCAGAGGAAGATGAGTTCCAAAACCTTCCATGCAATAGACTACAAGGGTCGACCAGCCGATAAGACCAAAACTGGAGGATGGTTGTCCGCAGCTTCTATCCTAGGTACCAAAGAATGTTATTCATTGCTAATGTGAATTTAAAATATATATATTCATTTTACTAACAATCAAAACTTGTGTAGTTGCTGAGGCATGCGAGAGGTTTACTACCATGCAAATCGCAGCCAACCTCGTGACTTACACTGGTCCCACTTTGCATCTTCCTAGTGCAACTTCGGCAAATATTGTATCAAACTTTTCCGGCACAGGATATCTCTTGTGTTTGCTTGGTGGTTTTGTGGCAGACACCTTCTTAGGCCGATATTGGACAGTTGCCATTTCTGCAGTGATCCTTGCTGTGGTAAGTGACAGAAAAAGAGCAAAAACTTTTTTTTTTTTTTTTGCTAAAATTTAATTTATATTAAAAGCGAAAAATAGTACAACATATATATCTGATCATGTTATACAAAGAAACCAAGCACCCATCCCACAACAGTAGTTGCACCCTTTACATCCAAGCTCACTGATTCTTTTGATTGAAACCATCTATAATTACTTTACATGTATGCTTTTCAAATTGCAGTTCATATTTTTGTATATGAAGTAATATATGTTATCTCAATATTTCAGGGTTCAGCCATTTTATCAATCTCATGCGCTGTCCCAGGACTACGTCCACCTGCTTGCCCTCTCAATAGTAGTAGTTGCATACCAGCAAATGGGTTTCAAGTTGGAGTTCTCAATCTTGCTCTATATGTGATAGCATTGGGTCAAGGAGGACTTAAAGCTAATGTATCAGGATTTGGAACTGATCAATTCGATGAGAATGATAAGAAGGAAAAATCTAAGATGGACTACTTTTTTAGTAGATTTTATTTTGTCATTAGTCTTGGAACTATACTTGGAGTCACCTTGGGAATCTACGTACAAGACTATGTTTCTCGGAGTTGGGGATATGGACTTTGTTCTATCTTTTTCTTTGTTGGAACACTAATATATCTATCAAGGACTACAAAGTATAGGTATAGGGAATGCTCGGGAAGCCCCATTGTTCAAGTTCTCAACGTTATAGCTGCTGCCCTAAGGAAGAGGAAACTTGAATATCCTAGCAATGTTGATACCTTGTATGAAGACTCAACTGACATTGCTGCGAGAATCCATCACACAGACCAATTTCGGTAAGTATACAGAGTTGCAAATATGTAGATTATCAAACACATATATGGCAAAGCTAAACCATTCCTATTTTTAATTGGTTTTGTTGTGTTTCAAATAGTTGGTTGGACAAGGCTGCAATTTTAAACAAAGAGGACTATGGGAGCAATGGTTCAGTGATTCAAAACAGATGGAATCTTTGTTCAGTGACAAAAATAGAGGAGGTGAAGATGATGGTTAGACTATTGCCAATTTGGGCTTCCACAATTTATTTCTGGTGCATACATTCACAGGTGCTTACCTTCTCTGTGCAACAAGCTTCAACAATGGACAGCTCAATTGGCAATTTTAAAATCCCAGCAGGCTCTTTCAGTACCTTCTACATATTGGGCATATTGATTGGAGCTGCTTTCTATGACCAAGTGATCATTAGATTGATGAAGTGGTGGAAAGGAAAACATGGTAGGTTAATAAATTACATATTAAGCTATACTTCCATATTTTAAAGCCCATTACTTGCAACAATACTTTTTTTGAAGAACAAGAAGAAGAAAGATAGAAAGAATTCTAACAAAAACTAATTAATATGGTTTCATTCTTTTTAACTTGTAGGCTTCACCCACTTGCAAAGAATAGCCGTTGGTATCGTCTTTTCAATTTTGGCCATGACAATTGCTTCAATTGTGGAGGCACAAAGGTTGGCTGTGGTTAGAGTTGTGGGTCCCACTGTCCCAACTCTACCTATGAAATTCTATGTATTGATTCCACAGTTCTTTTTTGTTGGCGTAGCTGAATCATTTACTTACAGTGGTCAACTTGATTTCTTCATAACAAGATCTCCAAAAGGAATGAAATCAATGAGCACTGGACTTTTCCTCTCTACTGTGGGAATTGGGTTTTTTGTCAGTACCTTCTTGGTTACCATAGTTCAAAGTGTGTCAGGAACCCAGCCCGGCATTGGATGGCTAACCAGTAACATAAACTATGGCAAACTATACTATTTCTATGCGCTTCTCGCTATTTTAAGCTTCATAAATTTGATATTCTATCTTCTTTGTGCCTTATGGTATGTGAGGACAATGAGAAGTATTGCGCAAATAAAGAGCATTGTTTCAAGTTCTGAAGAAGAAGAAGAGAAAGACATGCACAATGCTAATTGAGGGCACCCATTAAGTTTCTACTGAGGATTGTCACTGATACCTTGTAATCACATAGCCTATTTTTTATTGATCTTTAGGTTGATATACCGCTGGATCTTTTAGTGGATTTTTTTCCCTTTCAAATTACAAGTGTGGTTCCTTTTGTGTAACAATCAGATTCTATGAAATAATGTAAATGACAAAGTTGTTCTATGATATGTGTTTGGTCCCTTTTGAGACTCTTGTTTTTATTTTTTATATGATTATGTCATAATAGCTGAAGCCTGAAGACCAACTACTAATAGCTGGTATGATCTATTTTATGACGCCATTGATGATTTTTCATTTCAGCAGAAGACAAAAAGCCTCATTAAACCCAAAACGACAAAAAAAAAAAAAAAACAAGGCTAAATAGAAGAATAGATGGAGAAGTGGAGAATTTTGTCTCACAGAAATTTCTTTAGAAACAATAATATTCAGCTGCTTTCCAAAATTATTTTTTCTTTTGTCATCAATCATAATTGTGTAACCTATTTAAAATAATCTTATATATTTTGAAATTTAATACAACAGTTGGATTAGGATTCTTGAACAATACTTTGAATTTATAGATTCTTTTGTGAATCTATAATTATCATAATGAAAACGAATGGTCACATGACTGGGAAAACACCCTAAACAAAATATAAAAGATGATAAGTAATAATGCTCTTGATATCATTTGACTTCCGAGTTCCAACATGCTTATTCACTCTCCACTATTATTGAATGTGTCACGACTCATGCATGCCATGACAAATTATGCATTCTAAAAGTTCTCTTTGCCAAGTCAAAGTAGAATATGATTTTAAAGTACGAGGTGAAGAAAATGGTTTTTGATTGTTAAATTAATTACATAAGGAAATTAAAAATATTGAGCCGTGTATTATTTTACGTGGTCATTATTTATGGTAGGGACAACTATTTACGATTTGTATGTCTAAAAAAATAAAAAATAAAAAGAAAAAGAAAAAGAAAAAGAAAAAGAAAGAAGGAATTTTTTTATTTTTTTCTTCATGGGTTATGCAAAAGATGGTCAATTTTCTCTAGATTGCAATAATTTGGAATTTAAAACTGGGAATGAAGATGAGTGAGACTAAAACAATTACAATCTTCTTTTATTTAATAATTTTATAGGATATGTGAGTTTTCAACATAATATGAAGTGTCCGACAAAGCACCTTAATTTTTTATTAAAAAAAGAAAAACCTTATACATCCTTCCATTCTCTTGGATTCTAATTGTCAATCCGTCGGGTTTTACTTATTTTGACATTACATTTAGAGTTCTTTAGGACTTCTGATAATATTTCTTGCCATTAAGAATTATTTTTAAAATTTTTTAAATGCCCAAATAAACCCTAAATAGTTGTTTGTATTGATTTAATATTTAATTAAATTATTTTTCTACTCCTAATAAATAATAGGTAAAAAAGACTTACCTCTTGTGATTTTTCCCCATATTGCATGTAGTCAACGCTAAAGCTTATAGCTCGTCCATGACTTAGCAATGGCGGCAAAGTGATACTCTTATAAATATCTCATTTTAATTAAAGGTATAATGGACTTTTTGCATTAACACTTGAATTTTAAAAAAGATAAATTAATCTTTGCACACTAAGTCCTAACATTAAGTTTTTTTTTCCTTCTTTTGGCAAGAACTCCTAACATTACTTAATGCTGTAAAAAAAAAGAAGGGAGTTATTTCATAAATTACAAGATTTAATATGTAGTTCCACTATAATATGAAGGCATCACTAATTATCATTTGAAAATGAAGTGATAAAATCTTGTTCATATAAGGATTTTGAGGAGGCGTAAATGTGTAATAGATATGGTAGTTTTGACCTCTGTAACGTAGGAATAGAGTTATCTTACCATTTTGCCGATACCCATCCTCTGAACATTAAAAACTTTAATACAATAGTATATAATTATTGATTTTCTATAGACAGGGCCGGAGCCAACTGGAGGATAATGAGAGTCTGGATCATCTCCCCCTCAAGGAAAAACTAATACTTTTTCACCACATATTGTACGGGTCCATGTGGGAGCCACTAAAGATCTCACCTTTGAATTATATTATCATATTTAGACATGGTCCTCACATATTAAAAAAAGATAAATCATTAATATTGACATTTTTACCCTTACAAAAATATAAGTAAATTATTTAAAAAAAAAAAAGTAAATTAAAACATAAGGGTAGCTAACAAATAAATATCTTATTATAAAGGATAAGTCTTTGGATTCAAATTCAAATTCATCATAAGTAACTCTATCCTCGATTGATCTTATCTCCAACTGATCAAGAAGAGTTTGAGTTATAGATAAAGGATCACAAGTTGTAGAGTTTGATTGTAAACAAGTTATAATTCAAATTCAAATATTTGGATTGTAATTCAAGTAATATTAATATACATCTCGCACTCACTAATCTGAGTGTCGAAGAATTCTCTCTCAAACAAAGTTCTAACTTGGTATCAGTTTTTCAGCCTCTGACCGTCATCTACACGATCCTTAGGACTAATTCCACCACTGCCATAATGTTTATCTCTTACCTGTAAAGCTTGATCGAAGCAACTATTTCCTATGTAAATCGCAATTTCTTCCTCTCCTTCATGCATATGACATTTATGGCTATGTCGATAGAACCAATCTAGCTCCTCCTCAAACTATACCCAATCCCTCCACTACATCACCTACATCAACCTCCATTCCTAACCTGCATATTCTCAATGGCGCAAACAAGACAAGATGATCTTATCTTGGATCACCTCATCTTTTTCTGAAAGTGCTCTTCCTAAAATCGTTGGTCTAACCATTTCCCACGTTGCTTGGAATTCTCTTGAACAGATTTATGCCTCTCAATTTTAAGCTCGCATAATGCAATTGAAATATCAACTCTTGCAAACTCGCAAAGGCCACTCTTCTATGGTCAAATATGTTCAAAATATTAAATCTATTGTTGATCATCTTGCGGCCGCTACTCAGTTTCTGATGTTGATATTATCCTCAATGTTTCATGGCCTAGGCAATATGAATATTTTGCCACCTCAATAATCTCCCGTCTTGACCCTCTTCCCCTTGATGATTTCATAGGTCTTTTACTTAATCAAATATTTTTTAATTTTTATTAATAAAAAAATTTTAATTTTTTAATTTTTAATTAATGCTTTTTTTATTAAAAAAATCTTACAAAATCAACATTAGAGGGGGAAAAAAGAAAATTGATTTTATCAGTAAAAGGCTAGTTTCAAACCAAACGAATCATGGTAGTTGGTTACTTTACAAATTTTAGATATTCAATTCACAATATAAAAATCAAATAAAAAAATGTGAATCTGTAGATTTATAAGTAAGGGGTGAAATCCAGAGATTTCAAAAAAGCTTTACATTTACACATTCACAAAAATTACGTTGATCAAATAATTTATTAGGATGAATCCACAGATTTCATTCCACAAGAACCAAACATCTAATTTTATAAATTATAACTCCATCGATCAAATCTCTAGATATTTGAAATCTCTAGACTCATGTAACCAAACAGGTCCTTAAACCATGGGTAAAGAAAGAAGAGAGAGGTGAAAATAAATAGGGAGAGACTTTAGGGATAATTATTGAAAATGACGTTTATGCCCATCATCTTTATCTTTTAAAAATTTTCTAATATTTTAGGGGGCAGAAAATGATATTTCACATAAGAAGAAAAAGAATTAAGAAAAATAGATAAAATAATTAAACTTTTTTAAAAAGTGGTGACCATGGCCGCCCCAACCATAACGGCGCTCCACCACCGTCTAGAAGGAAAATACTTTCTGAAAGATATTATATATTTTTTCTTTTGAAATATAAAACACCTTCTATAAAAAATAGAGAAAATTGCTTTGGCAACCTACAATGGAGGCCTTAAAGCATTGACACCCCACTTTATATTTAAAAAACATAAAGACCTCAAAATTGGATTTTTATAGGATATATTTGTCAAATTTATCACTAAAAACAGTTAAATCACTGTTTGTATTCAAAAAATTCCTATAATAAACAGCGTCGGAAAGGTTTTCAGTGACAAATTGGACAAATATATCCAATAAAAATTCAAATTTTGGGGTCTTTGTGTTTTTTACATAAAGTGGGATGTCAATGCTTTAAGGCCTTCATTTTGGGGTGCCAATACAGTTTGCTCTTAAAAAATAATAATAATAATAGAACAAAACGCTAGATATTCTAAGCGTGAGTTTTGGATCTAGTCAAATCCAAGCTATGATATTCAATGGTGGTTCAACCAGGACACACTCTAATCTTAGTTCAGCATCTGCACCGAATAGAAATTCAAGATAAAAAAATCTAGATACAAGATAACCAAAATGAATCAGGTCCCACTCTTATGAAATATCAAACATGCAACATGAAACACGGGTGATATTTGCTGGCTTTGGTAACTCCAGGTATGCCAGTGCTTGTGTTCTAAATCATTGTGAGTGATATAAATACATTACCAAGGTTCCATGGAAAGCCAACAAAGAGCTGAGTGACTCTTTGTTCCTGTAAGAGAAACCTGTAGAAAGATTCACTCAAGGAAAACTGTGGGTGTTCTTCAAAGTCTTAGGTGATCGATCGATCATCTCTTTCGTGTTTCTGTTGTGTGCTTGTCATCAAAGATTATAAATCTCTAATAATAATAACCAAGAGCAGTTAACAGTAAGCAATAAATAAAAAATTAGATTTCAAACTATATGCAACTTATAATCAAAAAATTAAATTATGATTAATTTCAGATTATAAACATGAATCAAACATCTATTTCATACATCCAATCTGTTTAGCATAAAAGCCCCAAACCAATTTGAAGAAACCCTAAAGGCTGAACCAGTTTACAAGTCAGATAGCCAAACTGAACCTCAAATTCAATCAATAAACAAGGGGATTTTAATGCAAACTATACCAATTAGACATATATACAAAAGCCCTCAATCAATTTGAGTAAAACCCTAAGTTAGGGTTTCAGTCAAAACTAGGGTTTAGCAAAAAATATGAACTGAAGCAAGAGATGTTTGAGGATTAATTAACAGAACATCATATAGTAGTTTGATGCTAACAGAAACACATACTAATAGAGTATTATAGGTTAATCAAGAATTAACAAGTCCAGCCAAGAACCGAATCAAAGCTCTGATGCCAAAACTGTTAAGAAAACTAAACTATACACAACGGAATTGAAACAAGAAAGAAAGAAATCAAGCATGACACATGATGTTTACTTGGTTCGGTCCTTAAGATCTACATCCAAGGATGAGTTGAGCACTCAACAAGCTATGTAACAATCCAATAGCAAAGCAAGGTTACAACTCTAAATCTTGAAGTAAATACTTTATACATGGACCAAGAGAGAATACACAAGACTAAGGAATGACTACACCTGTAACTGTAGTCCAACCGAAGCTTATCTCCCTTCTTGCGCAGAGCCAAGAACACTACAACACCAGTGCCTTCAATGCAAACAATAGCATATACTATTCAACCTCCATTAGAGCATCACCCAAGAAGAAGATGAAGAACTAGGGCACAACCGAATTACATCTCACACCAGAGAGCAAGAACCAGAGAGAACGAGAGAGAGAAGATGAGAGAATCGTATGGAACATCATAATGAATCGATGCCCTAAACCCCCAAATACATGGTATACAAACATAAGGCTGAAAAGACCACTTTGCCCCTCAAACTAATCCATAAGACAAACCTAGTCCTAAGAATAAGTAAAAGGACAAGTATACCCTTGTTTACATATACAACAGAACAGTCAGACAAATTGAGTTTTAGGCAATAGAGGAGAGAAGTCGATGGAAGAAACCTGCAAATAAGGGGGAGATAAAGCAAGGTATTTTGATCCAATAAGAGATTATCTTAAAACTAAATTGAGTTTGTTTTATAGTATGATTGTTTGATAGGAGAGAACATAACTAGAGAATGTAACTCTGGAGATATTACTAAGGGGTGTATTTGTTGAAGGTACTTTTAAAAGTTGTAATTATTAAGGATAGGTTATGGTATTTTTTGTCTAGTGTAAGAGTATATCAAAACCAAAATTTGTATTTTTATATAAGAACATGATTATTATTTTTAAGATAAGTAGGTAATACCTCCATAGCATGCAGCTTTATCATTAGGTGTTCACTTTTTTAAGGCTTTCTAGACATTATGTTTGATATCTTGGGAAGAATCCAGATCTTCCAGCCTAGGTAACAAAGGGAAAGAGAGGAAGGATGTTTGGTTCGGATGGTTCCACACTGTAGATGGAACTTCCATCCTTTGTGTGGTGTAGGGTCATTCCTTAACTCTTTCAATGTACTCTCTTGGAAAGATCACAATTTAGTTAACTGGTGTGGATATTGGGTGGCAAGAATAACCTCTCTTTTTTGGGTAATTTTCATTTGAACCCCTTGAAGTTTGGTCAAAGAAAATGACAACTTGTATTGCCTCCCCTATAATATCCCCTAAAAACAAATTAAGGATGCATCATAATTTTTAACACCCAAATACCCTTGTAAATTTCAATTTCTTTTCTTCAACTAGTAGTATTTTTAGTCAGAAACTTATTCAAATTCCAAATTATTGGTACCTCATACTTCTATTCAAGATTGGATAAGTTGAAGAAAAAAATGTCAAAAATATAAGGGAATTTTGGTCATAAAAATGACAGTATGTATTTAATGAATTAATATCATTTTATTTTCACTGAAAATAACTTGGATCAAACCTCAGGTGATCTAATTGAAAACTACACCAGAAGCAAGATTGACAATTTTACTCTTCACTTATTTATGATGCATAAACTTTCTTAAAGATAGCTGAAAGCGTTACTATGACCTTACATAGATTATGATCCTTTAAATAAAGTTTCACCCAAACACCATTTGCCATAAAGACCATTTTAGTGGAGGATGAAGGATTTGAATTCCTCTAGTGCAACTTAATTTAAATGTCCCTTTGTTGTTCCAAGATTTGATTCCTTCGATTGGATGAAGGATGATTTCGGTTTGGTGATGATTCAACTAAAAGTTGCTCAAAACAAAGATAGGTAAGTGCAGGCTGACTCTGTGGCCATTAGTTGCCTTCGAAGACTAAGTCAATTTAAAAATAAAAAAAATAAAAAATAAAAAAAGGCCTTGGAATAGGGTATTAATTAATCGAGCAGAGGAGCTAGCAGATAAGTTTTGAGAGTTAATAAGCATTACCAGATTCTTTGGTGGTCGGGAATGCATTATAAAGTCTTTAAACGAAGGCTAGGAATGTATCAATAAAAGGGATGATAAGATGATCGGTACACAGTAAAAGGCAGACCGATTGACGCATCCTAAAGTCCTACTATAAATTTTTTACTATAGTAACTTAAATATACTTTATTGGAGTTGGAATTACTGTCATTGTTAGTGCCAAACTTGTCGTCCAACGGATTGTCATTAAAAAAAATTTAGATTATACTGATTCCAATTGCCAGACTCCAAGAGCCTGGTGTTTCTATTTGTTTTCACCATCTCCTTGTGTTATTGGGTAATTTGAGTGAGATGTTGGGTTTGTTTGTATTATATTCTAAGTATGTATAATTATAATTTGATTGTATTTGTAATTGGAATAGAGTTTTGAGTCAATTATTTATACAAGGATAAAATTATAATTAAATGAAAATAGGTTTTATGTTTCTTCTAAATAGTCTTTGTAGGATAACTTAGGATGTATCCATCCCTATAATGAATGGGACTAACGCAAAAAGGTAGCACTTTTTGAGTGTAAGAATTGTGAGGTTTTAAAGATTATTAAAATCTCTTTCTCTCTTGGAGTGGATATAGACAATCCTATCAAACCACATTGAATACTTTACATTATGAGTGTATTTTGATTTCAAACCACATTGAATACTTTACATTATGAATGTATTTTGATTTGCTTGTATTCTTGTTTGTTTGTGGTAGTGCAATCGTACCCAAATAAGAGTGAGAGAGAATCAAGCCTGTAGCACCATCACTAGGGAGGTTTATCAATAAATAGAAATCAAAAGCAGAAACCTCCTTGCAGGATCACACCCAATTCCAAAGGCATAAGTGGAGTTTCGTAATCATGCTAAAGTCAGATCCGGGGTTGGCATTTCTTCTTTCTCCCTTCCCACTCAATCAGCATTAGTGGACTCATTCGAAACCTTTTCTCTGTTAAGTTCATAAATGGAGTTTTGTAATTATGCTTAAAGATCAGTGTTTTGTGTCGGTTCTTACTTAATGGTTATATTGATAGAGAATATCTCCACACAAACTTGATTATCTTCTTTTTGGATTGGTTAGACAAAAAGAAAGAAACTAAATTATAACAGGGTGTCTTGTGGCCAAAGTAGTCCCTTTTGATCGAATAATCTTATTGGAAACATAGATAAGTAATCAGAAGTGTTAGAGAAGATCTGATTGAATATTAATTTTTGGGTTTCCTTTTAAAAGCTTTACTTTTCTTAATGCTACAATTTTCTTGATTACTTTCTGGGCAAACATTTTCTATTAATTAAATGTATTTTGACCCTTCTTAAGGACTATATGTCTGATGGGATCCAGAAAAAGATTGCCACTATGCCTTCAAAATCTTATATGGATAATCTATTCTTATACTATTTAATTTAGGGTAATTTTCACTTAGACCCCTTGAGGTTTGTCTTAAGTCAAATTTAGTCCAAAAAAAGCCATACTTTGCATATGCCTCCCCTGTGGTATTCAAAAAGGTCAGTTAAGGACGGATAATCACTTTTGTGACTTAAATACCCTTACATCATTTGACCGTTAAGATTGCGCCACACATGCAACAAAAATCAATGGCTGTGAATGAACATGTGGGGTTAAAGTGCAAATATTAATATTTTAATTTACATCATGAGATCTTCTAATTTTTCAAATTTACGATTTCAAACCCAGAGTCGACCTTTCGTTCTCTCTGTCTCTTTCTTCTGTTTTACTAATCCAGAGTCGACCTTTCATTCTCTCTGTCTCTTTCTTCTGTTTTACTGTTTTACTGTTTTTAATGTCTCTCTGCAAAACCCCTATTATTTTTCCTGTTTCATTTTGAATCTTTTGGTTTTTCAGATCTGAGATTTTCTGTCAAAAGAAAAAAATTTGAGATTTCTCCGCTTTCAGATGAGCAACCCTCGAGTTATTTGCAGTGAATCGTAGGATCTTGTCTTGCTTCCTTCTTGTTCTGGAACCGTAAAGGTGGAGAATTTGTTCTTATCTCATTTTACGGTTAGAGTTTCTTCTTCAAATTCATGACCGTTTGTTTGGTTTGATTACTTTCAGTTTGCACACAGAGAATGCATATACAAAAGCTCCCAACTTCTTCATCGTGACAAATTCAACACTGAGAAATTGAAGAAACGGAGATTGAATCCTCCACAAACAATACCACTCCTCCCATTTCAGTTTCCTTGTCTCCCTTTCTCTGTCTCTCTTTTTATCTGGTGAGTGGTTCACAAGTTGATTTCCAAGAAAGCAAAGGAGATCGGATTCTAGAATTCAGATTTCTAAATTCACAGCAAGCTATCAGATTATGGGTTCTAGATTGAAAATTACGTCATGAGATCTTCTAATTTTTCAAATTTACTTTTCAAACTCAAGAAGAAGGAACTGGTGGAATCTAAGAAATAAAGCAATGGAGGAGAAATTTTGGGAAATCAGGAAGTGGGACAAGATCCTAGGATTCACTGCAAATAGCTCGAAGGTTGCGCATCTGAAAGCTGAGAAATCTCAAAATTTTTTCTTTTGACAGAAAATCTCAGATCTGAACAACCAAAAGATTCAAGATGAAACAAGAAAAAGAATAAGGGTTTTGCAGAGAGAAATTAAAAACAGTAAAACAGAAGAAAGAAACAGAGAGAACGAAAGGTCGACTTGAGTTTGAAATCGTAAATTTGAAAAATTAGAAGAGCTCATGATGTAAATCAAAATATTAATATTTGCACTTTAACCCCACATGTTTATTCACATCCATTGGTTTTTGTTGCATATGTGGCGGAATCTTAACGGTTAAATGATGTAAGGGTATTTAAGTCACAAAAGTGATTATCCGTCCTTAATTGACCTTTTTGAATACTACAGGGGAGGCATATGCAAAGTATGACTTTTTTTGGACTAAATTTGACCTAAGACAAACCTCAGGGGGTCCAAGTGAAAATTACCCTTTAATTTAATAGGCCAGGTTCCATGGTAGAAAATCTTCCATAGACTTTTTATTGTTATTATTAGTTTTGTATGTTTTGTCATCATCAAACCGACTAGAACAGTGGAGGAGAAGGGTTCTCAAAGAATGAGGGGTGGAAGAGGAGAGAGAATGGAATAGATGGGTGAGGATAAAATCAGTATTATAAAAATTGCTTGAATAGGTAAGGGTAAAATTAGTATTTTGAGTGTTTGTTTATTGATGATATCAGCATTTAACCATAATTTTTACTTATAGGGGGCATTTGTAATTGACTTATTTTGAGGATAGTAGATGTAATCGATTGCAAACACATAGGGTCTATATGTAATTTTTCGTTTAATTTAACAGCCAGGGTAGGAAAAATCGCCGTACATTGCCAAAATTCGGTGGTTTCGGTTCATGGCGAATTGAAACCAGGGGCGAAACTCAAACCGGTGAACTCAGCGATATCTCGCAAATTTATCGCCGAATTGGCGATATCTCACGATATATATGATTTATTGTGAATTATCTCATTAATTTTCTATGATTTTCTCTCTCCTCTCTAAATCTCTCCCAAAGCTTCTCTTTCCTAGTTCTTGGCATTTTTGCCATATTTTCGTTCGATCTTTGACATAAAACCTTAGTTCTCATTTCATTATTGATGGGTATAGCATTATTTACGACGATCAAGCCAGATTTCACACAGATCTGAGTGTTTTGTAGAAACAGAGCTGACGGATCCATAGAAGCATAGTACTTAGTATTGAGTATTGACAACTACTTAGTTGATGTTTATTACTTTATTGTCATTGTACATATTTATGTTGGTTTAATTGTTTAAAATAATGTTATAGAATTCTAGTTTTACTCGTATACAGTCGGGTATGTGTCGATCAAGAACACCAATTTGGGTGAGCTTTTAGGCAAACCAGTCAATATTTCACTAAGTTTATTGGTATCAAATTAGGGTAGACACCAAGTTTCAGCTCAAATTGACTAAAAATACCCTTGAAATTGGGGGGAGGGCAAAATATCACCGAAATCTCGGCGATATTTCGCCATATCGCCCGGTTCGTTGGATAGCGAACCCAGCGAACTGGGCAATATTTCGCCATATCGCTCGGTTCGTTGGATAGCGAACCCAGCGAACTGGGCAATATTTCGCACCTTGTTAAAGCTCAAGTTCCATGGTAGAAAATCTTTCATAGATTTTTTTTTCCCTTCTTCATCATACCTATTTGGACTATTTGTATGTCTCACCATTCTCTTTTTAAGTAGATTTAGAGTTTTCAACTTAAGTTCTTGGGCGAGTGATTTTATTTTTATTTTCTAATTGTTTGTTGCAAGATCGCCAATGTACAAATCTCCATTGTGATTTTCTTCCATCACATGGTGAAAACTTTTTCAACTTCGCTCATGGATCCAACACATTGCTTTATTATGTGAATCACTTCAAATCTTTGGAAAAATTTCGGGGACCTCATTAGATTATTGATGAAAATCACTGGCACTCTAACTATGCCAACTTGGTAGTGACCCACAAAATGTCTCTTAAATTATTCCCGATAGCAAATTCACTTATGTCATGTTAGATAATTTTTTGATTTATATATTACACTTATCTCTTGTGATTTTACAATGTTACTCGTAGTAAAATAAAATTCCTAAATTTCATCTTCTTTCATGAGTTCCTTCTTCTTCCTCCATTCTTCATTTTATAGAAGAATAATACAATCAAGGGTATATTTGTCATTTTCTTTTACTAATTAATGTAGTTTCGGAGTGTTTATGCTTTTCTCCAATTATCTTGGGGTGTCCTTGAAATTATTCCTAAGTATTTTTGTTGCCTCGAATCATTTTTCACTCCTATTTTATTATTTCTTTGGTATTATTTGCTAAATTAAATACTTATACAATACTGACGAAAATTTCTAGATTTTCTTTAATGGGGTTTTGGTTTGTTTCAGGTTTCATCAGTGACAGACCACTGTGATTTCAGTTTTTGATTGGATTTGGAGCTGATTTTGGTGTTGGGGTTGCTGGTGATAAGCTTCTTGTGGCTAGTGCAGCAAGGGTATGTGTTTTTTGGCCCAGCCCAGTAACCAAGTAGGTTGGCGCTTCACAACAAATCACGGTCAGTCCTTGCATCACTTTAAGCCCACAACAATCTATTACTACCAATCAATACATGCGCATCAATAATTCAATATCAAAGTTGATGTTGGAAGCATCCTTTAAAGTCGATCTATATCTTTAGGGTAAAAAATGGAAAACCTAAAAGCTAAAGGATATATCAAGCTTGAGCATAGATTAATAAATGTATCATTTCAATTTATATGGTTGTAACATTGGTTTGAATCCAAGAAGAGGTAACCTTCAACATTCCATAGGTGGTAAGGGTGCAAGTTTTGCCATAAAAACCTAAATCTGTCTTAAACCACCTTAAGTTCGAACAAGGTTTGGTCCCAAAACCTTTGTCTTGAGAGGTGTGTGTTAGGGTTTGGTTTACAATGACCTTTGGGTTAAGGCCGAGTCAGGATTAAGTTTTGCTTAAGAGGCATCATAGATTATTTTCGTAAAAATAAGGTAACAAAATGGAATTATGCATTGTTTTATTATTTCATGGTTAGGGTTAGGCTTATCAATGTAATTAGACCTAGCCCGGCCGCCCGGCCAGTCCCTGTAAGGTCTAGGTTAGGGTCAAAGATAGGGTCATGTCAGTGTTAAAACAGCGCTAAGATATTCAAGGTCAAGATTAGGTCTAGGGCGCTAAGATATTCAAAGTGCTCCCCGACGCTTCCTGACCACAAAAACCAGTGGGGCCCATGGTGAAAAACACTTTTTGGAAAAAAAAAAAAAAAAAAAAAAAAAAAAAAAACTTTTCCACCAATGGGTTCCATTGGTTTTTGTGGTCAGGAAGCCATGAGGGAGCACTCTGTGCTCCCCCGACGGGGAGAAGATCCGGATTCGGTCTAGGGCTAAGGACAATTAAGGACTGATTATGAGGTAAGAGAGACTTGGAAGTATTGGAACGTCTTTGTTTATTAGGTGTTATAGATCCTCTTTTTCCACTCCAATTTTTCACTTGTTATTTCTTACGCACCCTTGTGGCCATTGCACCAAGGGTGACATTCCTAGCCAACCTCTATTTGTGCTGAAGCCTCCAACATCAGGTTCGTCCTAGTAATGAATTTGCTACTGTTATCTTGGACCAGTGAAGCTCATTAATCAGGCCCAGCTTTGAATCAATCAGTTCTAAGAACCCAGATGAATTGAATATGAATTTGATGCCTCTATTGGAGACATATGTTCATGGAATGTCAGGTCAAATCACAATGAAGCCCATCAGTTGGCCCAATTTAGAAAGGCAATGTATTTCAGCATTTGCGATCTTAGGTTTTCAGGGCTTGATGTTTTTATTTGGAGAAGGTTGTGCTTGTGGTGTTAGTTTAGGTGTTCACTTGCTGAATACTCGTTTATGATTCAAGTCCTGAAAACCAAAGATAAAGAGGTTGTTTACCCTCTCTAAGACCGCATTTGGTTCCTCTCCTTGTGGGGACTTTTCCAATCAATGTCTAATGAATTATACGATTCAGCTACATATAGTATTCTAATATAAAAACACTAATTGGATTTATTCTAGTATTTTGGATTAGAATATTCTATGTGGCTGAATTTTATAACTCATTGGAATCTTATAATCTTAAGAGAGCACCTACAAGAAAAGAATCTAAACTCCTCCGCAACTTATTAAGCAGAAGGCCTCATGCATTGGGACCTTCAGTTCAATCTTGTCTCCTTACTCATTATTGGACATGCTAGGTTATCTTAATAGCTATACAAATTCAAACGTGAAGAGTCTCGTTTGTTGAGAAAAAGAACATTGATAGACGAAGAGGGGGTGAGGGAGAGAGCAGTGAGTTTTTTTTTCTTTTTTGGGGGGGGGGGGGGGGGGAAGGAGGTCCATTTGAGGTCAAACATGGCTCAAGGCCTTAAGAGGTAGTTTTATATCTATTTGAATATATACCATGAGATTTTCTTCCAGCTAAAAGATATTCAAACTTTTGATCTTATACTATTTATATTGTAACATATTATTTATCATGAATTAATGAAGTTGAGTGACATGATGAGGATCTTTACGATTTGCATGGGTTCTATGTCAATGCAACAGAAATTGAAGATAGGCAATTACACGTTAAACTTAATTGAATAAGAAACTTTGGTAATCTTGATCTTATATTATTAACTTCAAAATTGTTCCAATTTGATTATTAAATTTTATTTTACTTTACATCTAAATCCTCTGGCTTGTAATGACCTCTGGTGGCTCGTAGAAGAAGATAAGTGACTTCCTAACCATAAAAGATCTTTTCTAGTATACCACTACTAACTTCAATGCTCATAACACCCATAAGTCAAGAGAGAAGATGGAGAAATGGGAGGCCATGATATGCATTAACCCTTAAAACATCGAGGGAGTATGCAGGTTTGAGAGGAACTGGTCATAATCATAATTAAAATAAAATTGCTTTGTTATAAATAATATTTATTTATAGATGTCCATTACCCCAAAGAGATCATACCAAAATATATAACTTTCAAATGAAGATCTTAGCAATCTCAGCGTGCGATCTTGGCGATTCGCATTCTCATATTAACTGAAGATCTTATCAATCTATCATTCCATATCAAGATCATCTTATTGTGTGCAAGAATTGTATATTGTATCTTTTTGTGGACTCTGATATTTCTATATCAAATATACTAGTTCCATTATAAATATGTAATGAATAACTCAATAGAAGAGGTGAACTTATATTGTCATAATTTTTCTTCTTTGTATTTAATATATCTTCTCTATTTTATAACACGTTATTAGCACAACTCCGCTCAAAGTAATTGCATTTTGAGAATAAAAACAACAAACTATATACCATTATGATTTCTTTTCCAAAGTGAAAAGGATGATCGACTTCCCCACGCATTTCTGTAAACAATGGAGTTTGTTTTGTCCATCTTGTAATGTAAGTGCATCGTAATTAATGTATGTGATTTATTGAATCTAAAAGTCAAACAAATTATAAAATATTAGATTGTCTTAACAATTGTGATTTATCTTTAACCAATCTCAACATAATGGTTTTATTTAGGGATAATTACTATTGCCCCCTTGTACTTTGGTTTTATTACTAATCAAACCTCTTTCTTTATGAAATTACTGTTGCCCCCCCACTTCTAACGGTGTTAAGTGGTTGTTAACATCAAATATGTAATGTCTTGTTTGTCCTTCATAAAAAAAAAAAAAAAAAAAAATATTATTAAAATATTTTTTTAAAAAAATATTTTATTTTAATTTTATATTATAAAAATTTAATTTTAAAAAAAAATTTGGTTTTTGGGAGCCCCCCCCCCTTTACAAAATAGATAAGCATATATAAGGATTTTTTAATTTTCAAATTTAAATTATATTTAATTTTTTTTTTTTTTTTTTTTTTATGGAAAGTGGGGCCCCGGGATCCAAAAAGAAAAAAAAAAAAAAAAAAAAAAAAAAAACATTACAACGACTCAGTCAGAACATCTGACTTTAAAATTGCCTCCAAATCTTGGGGCGGGTCTTGGAAATTAACCAAAGTAACGCCTGTTGCAATCCTCATTTTTGAGGCCCAATCAGCTGCTCCATTATCTGCTCTTCCTACATAGGAAAATCTAACATGGCCCCTTGAAGCCACTAGTTGCCGAATAGAAAATATTAAGGGTTGATATTTCCCTAGATCCATTGCTTGAGATTCAAGCATAATAACTGCCTTTTGAGAATCCGTCTCCATTTGAACCGGCCATGCTCCCATGTCAAGAGCAAATCTTAGTCCTTCTTTAATCGCTAGCAATTCTGCTTCCAGAACCTCACACATCCTCTTTTTCTTTGCAAAACCAACTCGAAATTTGCCATCCTGATCACGAATAATAGCCCCCTAACTGGGTAATATTATCCCGAGTGCTCACCGACGCATCAGTATTGCGCTTGAACCATCCTTTACGAGGACACATCCAACCCCGTTTCCTCTTTCCCATCAACGGGTGGAGAGCAGCTATTCTACTTGACTCCCAAGCGTTCTTTACCACCGCATAATAATCTTGTATGATAGCATACCCATTTCCAGGTCTGATATAAGCTTCATCATGAATATCTTTATTCCTCCAACCCCATAAAAAATATACAATACATCCAAATTTTTCCGCCCACTCAGTAGACCATTTCGATGCATGTCCACCCAAATTCCCACTTAGCCATTCATGCCGATCACAACCAAAAAACCACGCTTGGTTACACGAAGCTACCACTTGGTACCAAATACCTCTCGCCAATTTGCAGTCACGAAACACATGAATCCCATCTTCTATCTCCTCTGGACAAAGATTACACCTGTCATCATCCTGTAGCTTCAGCTTTTTCTTTCGTGAGTTTGTAAGTAACCGATCCTTACTTAATAGCCATAGGAAATGGGATATCTTATGTGGCAAAGATAATCTCCAAATTGCCTTCCAATAATCGTCACCAAAATCATCATTATTTGAAGTATAAACTTCAAGTGCTAGTGTATCATAAGCAGAGCGGATAGTGAACCTTCCATCAGAAGATGGTGTCCATAACCACCAATCCTTCCCCTCCATATTAATTGGATTTATGGTGTCCTTAATCTTGTTGCAAACTGTAGTCGGAAGATATTCTTCAAACCTAGTAGACCATTGCACACCATCATTTTCTATATAGCTAACAACATTTTCCCATATCATATTACTTGGAATTGGGTCTGTAGCCACCGACTCCAAGCTTAGACCTTCCTCAAGCCAGTTATCCCACCAAAAAAATGTCGAGTTTCCGTCACCTATGTTGACTTACAGTAAGGTCTCATATCAATTATAGTTTTTGAAATTGCCCTCCAAAGGGGAGAATCAGTTTGGTTTGATTTGAGAGGATGAACTCTTTTCTTTGATCCATATTTCTCTCTAAGCAAACTCGCCCAAAAAGAATTTTGTTGCCTATATATCCACACTAGTTTCATCAAGAATGCTTTATTCATTAGCTTCAGATTTTTAAATCCAAGCCCTCCATTCTGTCTAGATTGACACAGAGTACTCCAGTTGATCAAATGTGCATGCTTTTTTTGAGACGTGTCACCCCAAACAAAAGCTCTTGTGATTTTTTCTACCTCTTGTAAGGTTCCCACAGGAACAAATTGAGTTTGCATAGAAAAATAAGGTATAGTTTGTAATACCGATTTTGCAAGCACCACACGTCCAGCAAAGGAAAGATTGCTAGCCTTCCAGTTGGACAAACGATCTCTCACTTTATTAACAATATACCCATAATCTTTCTTCTGAATTCTCCCTCTCCAGATGGGCACTCCCAGGTATTTCCCTATATTAGAGGTTACCGTAAACCCACAAATTTGGGTTATTTCTTTTGCCATCTGATTGCCCACATTTTTTGAGAAGTAGATGCGAGTTTTTTCTACACTGACTTTACTGCCTGAAGCACTACAAAATAACTCAAGATAGTGAACAATATTCTCTATCTGCTCCAATGTGCCGCCTCGCAAAGAGCACTACATCATCTCGCAAACATAAGATGGGATATTCCTGTACCTCCTCTCCGGAATTGAATAGGCTTCCAATTACCAGCAATTACTGCATCTTGGATTATGTGAGTTAATCGTTCCATGCATAAAACAAACAAATAGGGGGAAAGAGGATCCCCCTGACGAATTCCTCTCGAAGGTTGAAAAAATTCTGTCACTTCTCCATTCCAAAGAACATTAAATTGAGCATTAGTCACACACATCATAATAATATCCACCAGTTTCTTAGGAATCCGGGCTAGAATGAGGGTTTCTTCAATAAATTCCCATCTGACTCTATCATAAGCCTTTTCTAGGTCAATTTTGATTGCCATATGTTGAGTCTTCCCTTTATTCCTTCGCATTGAATGAAAGAGCTCCCGGGCCACAATAATATTATCCCGAATATGACGCCCTGGAACAAAACTAACCTGATTTGGGGCAATCAATTCTGGCATATACTCCTTCAATCTACTAGTAATTACTTTAGTGAGAATTTTCAAACTCACATTGCAGAGGGATATAGGCCTAAACTGGGTGATTCTTTATTGCTTCTCTACTTTAGGAATTAAAGCAATCAAGGTTTCATTCAAATTACCTTCCATTTTCCCATCAAAAGCATCTCTTATCATTTTACACACTGATTTCCCAGTAGTGGTCCATGTTCTTTGGTAGAATGCAGCCTGAAAACCATCTGGACCAGGTGCCTTCCAGGGTCCCAACTGACACACTACTCTATAAATTTCATCTTCGGTAACATCATCTCTAAGCAAAGAAAGCCAATCAGAATCAAGTACAGGAAACTCATGATGAGTACTAAGTTGGGACAATTCCTTCTGATCAATTGAGAACAACCCTTTAAAGAATTCCACCACATGATTTTTAAGAGTTGTATAATCTTCAATCCAAACACCATCATTTGTCTTCAATCCCTCAATTTTATTTCGCCTTCGTCTAGTGACTGTAGACACATAAAAATATTTAGTATTTCGATCACCATGAATTACCCAATTTTTTCGGGATTTTTGGGCCCAAAGAATCTCTTCTTTGCAAAGAATTTGTTCTAATTTCATGCGAAGTTCTTTCTCCAATCGCACCAAAAAAGGGTTAAAAGGACCATTAGCAAGTTTCTTTTGAATACCGCCTAAACGGGCATGAAGACTCTTCTTCAACTTTTTAATTCTCCCGAAGGATTTATGATTCCATCTTTGAAGTCGTTTTTGCGTCTCACTTAATGCCTCATGCAACTCAACATTAGGATTCCAACCTTCATGAACTACCTTCGAAAAATCAGAATGGGTTAACCACATCACTTCCATGCGAAAAGGTCTCTTTCGGAAAGGGCCTCGCAAAGGACAAGTATCAATTAAAATTGGGTGATGATCAGACTTGATTCTAGGGAGGACTTTAACTACACCTATCGGATACATAACACGCCATTCAGATTGCATAGCCCTCTATCCAGGCGTCTGTAAACACGTCTAAAACCGCTCCATTTAGGTCCTCGCCAGGTGAACTTGGGCCCTGAGTATCCTAAGTCCAATAGGCCGCATAAATTAATGTTATTTCTAAAATTCAAACACTTCCTTGAGGATATTGGAGCTCCCCCTCCTGCCTCTGTCTGGTCTAGAATATCATTCAGATCACCTGCAACCAACCATGAACCACCAGTAGCCTCCATAGCCGATTGAAGATCAATCCACCCTTCTCGTCTAATGGACTCAGTGGGGCTTGCATACATCGCCACAAAATACCATGGTATACTAATCTGCTGATCAATAATGTTTAAAATCAAAAATTGATGATGGGATTGAGATAGGAATACCTGGATATTGTCATTGAAATTAATGAACCAAATGCCACCAGATAATCCTACAAAGATCACTTCGAAACTTACAGAGCCATGCATTTGACGAATAACCTCCTCTGCGCGAACACCGCTAATACGTGGTTCGAGGATGATAAGACAATCTAGCTGATATACTTGCTTATAATGTTTTAGGGCAGTTGCAAAGGCTTTGTTTCCAGCCCCTCTACAATTCCATATAAAAGTCTTCATAAATAACTCGTCTCGTAAAGAATTAAGACCCTTCTTTCATCATCTCATCAACCCCTTTGGGTTGATTTTGCATACAATCTTCTAAATCAGGACCATCAAGATCCCTTGGATTAAGCTGCCCATCTGGCGGCTTCCCATGTATTGGCACAATTGCAAGTTGATCTACATCCATACGAGCGTCAGCTTCAAGATTGATATTAACTTCTAATTGCCTCAATGAGTCCCAATTTTCCTTGTGTTCTACCGATCTCCTTATGGCCACATTAATGTCTGTACTACCATGCACCTCAGCACCTCCTAGAGTATTTTGGGCTCGTTGAAGCTCAGTTGGAAGCACATATGATTTCCTCTGTTGAGATCTCGAAGGACTCTCCACAGACTGAGAATCTAGCATATTAACTTCCAGTGGTCGCAGGGGTTCACGTACCTTAGTTCTCCGCGATTGCTGTGTCTCCCGCATAGATTGTTGGCATAAGACAGTGGGATACAATTCTGGAACCATTGATTTCTCCATGTCTAATTGAACTTCATCTATTCCATCTTCTTGATCTTTCGACATAAGTGCCGCAAATCTTGATCCAGTATCCATTTCAAATTCCTCCA
Source organism: Hakea prostrata (assembly GCF_041222555.1). Lineage (NCBI taxonomy): Eukaryota > Viridiplantae > Streptophyta > Magnoliopsida > Proteales > Proteaceae > Hakea > Hakea prostrata. The sequence continues at coordinate 43,545,547 of NC_142603.1, forward strand.
CTCCGCCACGGCCATGACTCTGATTAGGATAAATCTTCTCCTGCCCTTCATTAATATTTCTAGTAAACTCTCCACATTTGATATTTTCTAATATTTTAGTTTCTATTTTAAGTTTTATTTAATCACATATTTCCTTTATTCGGCAATTTCTTTTTAGAGAAGAAAAATCAAGTCTTTTCTTAATTCGGTAGTTTCTTTTTAGAAAAGAAATTTTAATTTAAAGTTAACTTTTCTCCATAGTTAATTAAAGATAGTATTATAACTTGCAAAAAAGTAAATAAGTAAAGAGATAATTGTAGGTCTATTCTTGGGTTTTTGAAAAAAATATATAGATGCCACATCATCAATAAACTAACTGAGCTTAACGGAAGGGGGCATTAGTAATTTTAGACAAAGTTAAAGGTTGGATTAGCAATTTTAAAAAGTAGAGGGGATAACGTAGTAATAAAATCAGAGTACAAGGGGGCAACAGTAATTATCCCTTTTATTTATTGTATATAGTGATTGTTAGTTTTGCACCACAAATATTGTTAGATGCGTTTAAAGTTGGGAGAGATTTGAAACTATAAATGAATACCGTTATGCAGATACACTTGAAGTTGCAAAATTTGAAATTGAAAATAAATATAGTTCTACAGATGCACATGAAGTTGCAAAATTTGAAATCATAAATAAATAAAGTTCTACAATTTTTTAAATTAATTCTCAATTAAAATTATGTGAGAAAATATTACTGCTGAGGACTTACTGAAAAAAAAAAAAAAACTTTTTCAAATTTTCATGCTTCAAATGTGTTATTATAATAGAAAAATCATGAAAAATGTTTTAAAATATTTTCTAAATTGATCTCATTCCTCATTGTGGCTGAGCAAAATAATGAATTATTAATGAAAAATTATGAAGTTCATCCATTTCTTTAAAGTGAATGCCATAATTTACGATTAGCTTGAAAGAAGACAAATTTATAATCGCGGTTATGACTGTAGACCTGGACGAGCAAAAAAACGGAATAATTATTATTCTTTTGATGACAATAAATAGAGAATAACAAGGATTTTCAATGCAACTCTTTAAGGAGTAAAAATAGTATTTTTCATCGATGTGGTATGAAATATCATTAGGCATGTATATATCGTACTCCATAATATTTTGTTAAGCTTTAATTAAAGGAATGAAAATAACGTGAAGATAAATTGGACTTTCCAAAATAATGATATTGAAAATAATTTTGCCTATAAAGAGGATGATTTTGATGGCCTCACAAATATTACACATCTAGATGTTACAAACTCCTTTGACTATGTTACTGGAGTTCAAATAAAAATGAAATTTATATTATTTTAGTTTGTTTGTCTTAAATGTAGTTCTTTTTCCCTTTAATTTTTTTTTTTAATTATGTTGATTTTCTACATATCAATTGATGTATTTTATTTCATTTTGATGAAGAATATGAATATTTCCTAATGTACTACGCATATTATATTAAGAAAAAAAATATTTATCTTATTTAATGATGCGGAAGCCAATGTTCATACAATAATTGATAGTACAACATTGATTGAAGGCTCTAGAAGAGCTAATCTATTATTATCTAAGAGATGAAATTGACTATAAATAATGCATTATTTTGTAGTAAGTCTCAAAGAAATTTATTAAGTGTCAAAGATATTTGACAAAATGATTGAGACTATAAATGATTGTAAAAATGAATATTTATGCATTACTACAAAAGTATTAGACATTTTCCCCCTAGTTTAAACCACACAAATATTTGCATGGTTAAAACACATGTTGTGAGAAATTCAAAGAATATCAATTTTATAGTTATATTATTTGGCATGACCGGTTGGACCATCCCGAATATTCAATTAAGTGAATTTTCATGTATTGATTATTCTCAAGAGAAATCTATTATTAGATATTCATCAACTAAAGTTGAGATTGAACATTCTACGTCTTTGAAACGTATACATGGTGAAATATATGGGCTCATTTACCCATTATGTGGATCATTCAGATAATATATGATTTTAGTAGATGTATCTATAAAATGGTCACATGTATTTTTATTATGAACTCGCAATTTGGTATTTCTGACATTGCTTTATCAAATAATTAGATTAGTAACACAATTTCTATATTATAAGATAAAGACAATTTGTTTTGATCATGCTGGTGAATTCACATTTCAAGCTTTATGATTCTTGTATAACAATTAAAATTACAGTTGAATAGTCTGTTATTCATTTTTATATCCAAAATGGTTTGACAAAATCATTTACTAAATTTTCATAGCTAAACTATTATGAGAGCAAAATCTCGTGTCGGCATAGGGATATGTTATTTTATATGCATAATTACTTGTACGCATCAAGCCAATAAGCTGTTATAATTATCCCTATTGTAATTTGTTTAATGTTAAAAGTCAAATATTTCTCATCTTAAAATTTTTGGAAGTGCAGTTTATGTTCTAATTGCTCCACCACAACGCACAAAGATGAGTTTACAAATAAAATTGGGAATATATGTTAGATATGAATTTCTTTATATACTTTAATATCTTGCAAATAATTGGAGATTTATTTAAAACAAGAATTGTTGATTATCATTTTGATGAATTAGTTTTTTCAACATGAGGGGGAAGAAAATAAACAGTTGGAAGAAAGAGATTAATTAAAATGCATCATTATTATTTCATTAGATCCTCGCATTGAGTAATCTATTTACAAAGTATTATGATTCAACTACCAGATTTTTTGACCTGCCAAGAGTTATTAAATCTTATATTCTAGTTATAAATGCTCCAATTTCGGTTAACGTATCGGCAGGATAATCTATCAGTGCAAATAAAATTAAATCACGATTAAAATGTGGAATGCTAATTGGTTCCAATGATAAAATCCTAGAAAAAGGAAATGAGCAAATGATCATAATATGGAGATAATTGATTATGAAAATCCTAAATATATAATTTTCTATAAAACCACATAAGAAGTTCAGGTACCTGAAAATAATGAAGAGATCTCGATCAGTTATGTCATTACAGAAAAGAGATAGAATCGAAAAGATATAGTTGTCGATAACATTTTTACATATTATGTTATTGTTGGAATAATGCAACAAGATGAGGATCTTGAATATAAATTTATGAGCAAATTGCACTGCCACCCCAAAATGGAGGCTGTAAAGCACTAACACCCCACTTTATGTTTAAAAAACACAGACACCCAAATTCAATAAACACACTAGTCCATTCTGTTAGTGAAACTGTTAACCCACTATTATTTTTTTTAATTTCAAAAATACCCTTACTAAAATCTGAGAGAAGAAAAAAATCCATCGTTCTTCAACCAATCAGAAATTCTGGTTTCATCATTCTTCAACCAATCGGTCTGTATCATTATAGCTACAGATGCCCATGTTACCACAATACCCAAAAACCATACACTGATTTGCAACAGCAGCCCATGTCTCAACATCCAAACCATTACTCCCACCAGAGCTATAAATCCTTAAATTCCCATCAGAATCCAACTTCAGAAACCTAAAAATAACAGTGCTTTCTTCATTATCACTGCTGTAAGCCATAATAACAGGGCCAGAAAGTGAGGGATCACTAAGCGTAATAGATCCAACAGATTGGATTGTCAAACTGGGAGAAGTCAAGTTTGAAAAACTCGAATTTAAAGCATGGTTCCAGTAAACTATGCTGTTATTCCAGGTAAGAGTAAGATTACCCGTGCTGAGAAGATTAAAAGAATACAACCCAGATTGTAGAACCATTCATCAATGAAAGATTACCTAAAGATTACTTGAATCATCGAGTGTTGCAGTCGTAATGCCACGATTGCCGGTGCCGGAGTCCCAAACAACACATCGATTACCGTTGAGGAGACGAAGATCACCATTTTGGAGGAATTGAAAAACTCCATTAGAGTCGAAAGTAGTCGAACTGCCTCCAGCTTTCCAAACTGGAATGGCATTGTAGGAGACTGCGGCTATGAAAGAAGGTGAATTGGCAGAGGTAGCATGGAGAAAGCCGAAAGAGAAAGTGCCGCTAGGAGATTTCCAATTGGAATTGGAGTTTGAGGGGCTTATGGTTGTTCCTGGTGAAATATTTAGAATTAGGAAAGTAATTTTCTTCCCATGTTTGGGGGAAGGAATAATATAGTGATGTGATACAATCTTCACTAACATGGTATTATTCTAAATGATCATCTTTTCAGCAATCATGGTTGCTTATTCTTCTTCAGCCACTAAGCCCACTACTACCTTTTCCACATTAATGGCGCATGTTGCCTCGACTATGCCCAATGGTAATCACCTTATGGTTAGCATGGTAGGTAACATTCCACCATCTTCTTTTGTTTATCCTTGGATACTTGATTCAAGTGCAATAGAACATATTGCTTTTGACCCATCTTTATTTACAAGCGTTATCCCATGCCCTTCTTCCTTGTCCATTGCTTTATCTAATGGTTCTTTTTCTGTTACACTGTTTGTATTCATCAAGTTGTTACCAGACCTTACCTTTAATCATGTTTTACTCGTCTCATCATTTAAGTTTAATTTACTTTCGAGAAGCTCACTTCTTCCTCCAATTTTCTTGTCACCTTCATTAATAATTCTTGTTTCTTTTAGGACCAACATTCGAAGAAGACTAGTGCAACGGGTAGCAAGCATGGCGGTCTCTACCTTCTGAACTTAGTACCACCCTTTTTTAGCTATTGTCCCTAGCAACCATTTTGATATATGGCATTAGCGGTTTGGCCACCCACATCCCACTTCTACGTCTCATTTGCACCGTATTAGTCCTACAATTTTTTTCCCAATAAGTGCACGTTCACTGCTTGTCCATTAGCTAAACCATCTCATCTTCCATTTTCTAACAGTATGATTATTTCTAAGTCTTGCTTTGAATTGATCTATTTTGATATTTGAGGAACTTATTGAACTAGTTCTTTATCTGATGCTCGTTATTTTTTAACCGTTGTGTATGATTATTCTCGTAGTACTTGATTATTTCTCATGGCATTTAAATCTAAGGTTAATCGATTAATTCCTCAATTTTTTTGCCATAGTTTATATTCAATATAATGTCACTATAAAATGCATTCAGTTTCATAATGCAACTGAATTTTGTAATCACGATACTCCTTCTTATCTATTGCCTTTGGGGGTTCTTCAATAATCTACTTGTGTTGGCATCCTCCAATAGGAAGGTGTTGTAAAACGTAAACATCTTCACTAATACCAATATAATGCCTAAGGAAGAATTCCAAAAAAAACTCAAGGTTAGTCTACAGTTCCATATTGCTCACTAGACACAATAACTAAAGTTGGAATCATGTACCTTTCTTTATCACCCCGTTAAAGAAGAAGAGAAAGAAAAGAAAACGAAAGAAAGAGAGATGAAGAAGGAGAAGGAGAAGTTCCTTGATGGTAATGTATAACATTGTCTCTTATCCTTTCAAACTATATAAGTAGATGAGTGTCTACCCTAATTAAAGTCAACAAGAAGTTTTTGACAATTATACTATAAGTGAATGTGCCTATGATCCAAATCAAAATTTATGGTCAAGATGAAATCTCAATCACTCATTTTGTATAAGTGATTTTTTCTGATAAAATTTAATTACAAAACGAGTAATCGAAATTTTATCTTAAGCATAAATTTCGATTTGAACCATAGAGTGCGTGCTCAAGTAGAACTAATTATAACTTAGGTGAGGATAATAAGTGGACGTTTTGTACAGTCAGATCTGGATCATAGAACTTATCCACAAGATGCATGAAATAATACTCTCAAAATTACCATATAAGCACGCCACCCCAGAAGCAGACAAGTCATGTGTGTTCGATTTTATATCCACGTCACCGCTCACCACTCTTCCATGGTAAACCCAACAAATCACCTTTATCTTTGACAACACTGTCACGCTCCGGTCGGGCCGAACCATCAAAGAAAACCGCTCCACGCGTTCGAACCGCATCCCAAAATCTGTATTATTATATATTTATATGCACAGTTTTCTCTGTGTTTACCTCGTTCAAGTCGCCGGCAATGTGAACACGAAACGGTTGCCACAATCAGAAACGGTAGCGAACCCAACGAACCGGCATTTGACTTCAAAATTCTTTAAACCGGACGGAAACGAGACCGCGGTTAGATTCTGGTTCATAGTCCTGCGGTACGGACCGAACCACTTGTTCTGCATGTAACGATTTTTCCTCCATGGAGGCAGAGAAAGCTCTCTGCTCTTCAGTGACCTTTTCGCGGCATCCGCCATTAATCTCACGATCTGCTTCAGTTCTTCTGCTCTGCCAATGTAAATCTTCGGCAGCACGTTAAGTAAACACTGGTAGTTCGCCGTCGGCCTGGCGATCACAAACACCGTTGAAAAATCGACATCGATGATGTACCTTTCCTGCGACGTAGTTCCTTCAGATCTGACCACATCGATGAACTCATAGTTTCCGCCGGTGAGTCCGCCGGAAGTTTCCCATTTTGTCTTACAGATCGCGGCATTGCAACCGGCTTTTCTTAGGTAGGTCATCATCTTTCGCCGGAAAACCGACATATTAGATCTCACGCAGGTAAACTCATTCACTGCTTTGGAGACGAGTGAGTAGAGATAGATCCGAAGCCGATCAGGATCGCCAGACGAATTAAGCAAGCTCTTGAGTACATCCAAGGACTCCTGGAGCAAGGAATCATGATTTGACTCGGAGGATTCTTTGTGGCTTGGTGAGTCAGATTCGTCTTCCAAGAAGCCATGGACGAGGTTGGAGAGACAAGGGGAGTGTTCGCTTCCACTGCTGTTGTAGCTAGTATGGCCATGGTGGCCTCTGCCGGAGAGACAAGCCTTCACCTTATCGTTGAGAGGATCTGTTACTCGCTTGGTTCTCACGCAAACCGCCATGTTCTTCACCAAACCAAGAACCCTAAAAAGAGAAACTGGTTTTTTCGGAGAGAACTGCAAGAACTCCGACTTTATATCAAAAGCTGTGAGGACAATTCATATTTATACCAAACACATCTGTACTTTCTGTTGGGAGATTTTCCAGTGCTGCGCCATATGCTGCTAATGAAACCGCCAGGTTTTAAATGTAAATATAAATTTTATGAATTGCATAATATATATATATATATATATATTATAATAATAATAATAATAATAATAATAATAATAATAATAATAATAATAATAATAATAATAATAATAATAATAATAATAATAATAATAATAATAATAATAATAATAATAATAATAATAATAATAATAATAATAATAATAATAATAATAATAATAATAATAATAATAATTACTGATGCTTCTTAGTTTTAGAGTAGAAAGTAAAACTACAAAAATTTCTTACTTATGATTGTTTTCATTCCTCTCATAAAGCATTCCTTGCATCTCTTACACTTGAAACCAAATCTGCCACTTTCACTGCGGCCATGAGACACAAGGAATGAAAAGATGCAATGCAAGTTAAGATTCAAGTTTTGATAGAAAATAATATGTGGTCCACTATGCCTCTCCCTCTTAGTTTAGAGTAGAAAGTAAAACTACAAAAATTTCTTACTTATGATTGTTTTCATTCCTCTCATAAAGCATTCCTTGCATCTCTTACACTTGAAACCAAACCTGCCACTTTCACTGCGGCCATGAGACACAAGGAATGAAAAGATGCAATGCAAGTTAAGATTCAAGTTTTGATAGAAAATAATATGTGGTCCACTATGCCTCTCCCTCTTGGCAAGAAGCCCATTGGCTCCAAATGGGTCTATAAGATCACTGTCGCTCTGATGGTATTATAGAGTGATACAAAGTTCTACCAAGCTCGCCTTGTTGTAAAAGGAATACCCAAATTGAGGGGTGGATTACATGACACCTATGCTCCAATGGCTAAACTTGTCACTGTTAGGGTCCTTTTGGCTTTGGCCACTGCTCGAGGATGGCCCTTTCACCAAATGGATGTTAATAATAGCTTTTTGCATGATGACCTCAATGAGGAGGTATACAATGACGCTACCCCTTGGATATCGTCACAAGGGGGAGTCACTTGTTTGCTGCCTCAAAAAATCCTTATGTGGCCTTAAACAAGCATCTCCTCAGTGGTACTCCAAGTTCTCTACGGCCTTTTGTGCTTATAAATTTCGTCATTTTGATGCCGATCATTCTCTTTTCATCATCCATAAAGGGACTGGAATAGTATTCATCTTATTATATGTTGATGACATAGACATCACTGCATCTGATGCAACTTTGATACATGACGTCCAAGAGATGCTTCACCATCAATTTCATATTAAAGATTTTGGTAAACTCAAATATTTTTGGGAATCAAAGTTGCTCACTCTTGACAAGAGTTATTTCTCTGCCAACATAAACAAGACCTGGATCTTTTAGTTGATTGGTTACATTGGTGCACTCCCTGCTGACACACCCATGGAGCTAAACTTGAAGCTCTTTACTGATGTTGGTGATCCATTATATGATGTTTTCGCTTATCAACGGTTAGTTGGGTGCTTATTTATCTTCACTAGACATGATATACTTCATAATGTCAACATCTTGAGTCAATTCATGCACCAGCCACGACAGCCCCATCTTGAAGCCGCTCATCAATTATTATGGTATCTTACGTCCACTCTAGGGCAAGGACTTCATTTTTCATTTGTCCCAAATCTTGATTTAAAAGTCTAATGTGATTTAGATTGGGCCAACTGTCTATGACTCAACATTCTACAACAGGTTATTGCATGAAGCTTGGTTCTAATCTTGTCTCATGGGAAGTAAAAAAGCAACATATCATCTCTCGATCATTTGCTAAGGCTGAATATCGTGCATGGTTGTTAATACTTGTGAACTGATATGGATGATTTATTTGTTGCATGATGTTGGTCTCTTATATTGCACTTGTGTTCCCTTGTATCATGAAACTTCATATTACTGCCAATCATGTTTTCCATGAACAAACTAAGCACATTGAAATGTATTGCTACCTCATTAGTGATCGAAATTAGCAAGGCCACATCATTCGAACCAAGATTCCTTCACACCATCAGCTTGCCGAAATCATCATTAAATCACTCGGCCATGAAGAGTTCAAGTTCTTACTGTTCAAGATAGGTGTTCGTAATCTCTATGCTCTATCTTGAGGGGGGAGCCTTATCATATCTTTATGATTTATCTTTCCACATATGTATTTTGCATATCTTGTCTTCCTCATTGTTGTAATCACAAATTGGTAGGAGTAGTTTTAGGAAACATAATGTTGCTGTAATCACAAATTGATAGGAGGAGAATCAAGAAAGACGATATCTAGAAATTAGGAAAGTAATTTTCTTTTCATACAACAACAATAAGCCTTGTCCCAATTACATTGGGTCAGCTACATGGATTCTTTTCTTCCAATTAGTTTTGTTTAAGGCCATGCTAGATACAAGGCTACATGGATTCTTGTCTTCTCTTAAGGTTATGTTAGGTCTACCCCTAGCTCTTCTAGTTCCTTTAATCTAGATTATATCACTTCTCCGTATAGGGGCATTTATGGTCTCCGTTGAATATGGTCCTGCCACCTCAAACGACTTTCCCAAAGCTTATCACTTATGTGAGCAACTCCCAAACCAACTCCAATAGGATCATTCCTCATCTTATACTTCATAGTTTTGCCACTCATCAATATTAATATCCTCATTTCTGCTACATTGAGTTTATCTATATGATTATTTTTAACAGCCGAACACTCTGCATCGTACATCATAGTTGGTTGAATGACAGCTCTATAGAATTTTTCTTTAAGCTTTACTGAAATACGTCGATCACATAAGACCCTAGACGCACCTTTCCACTTCGTCCACCTTATTTTAATTTTTTGGGAAACATCATCCTCTATATCACCTCTTTTATTATGATTGAACATAGGTACCTAAAAGAATCACTCTGAGGAATCTCCTTTTCGTAAGGTTTCACCACCTCATTGTCTACTCGACCATGACTAAAGTTACAAATTAGATAGTCTGTCTTCATTCTACTTAATTTAAAGCCTCTTGATTCCAAAGCTGGTCTTCATGATTCTGACTTTATATTAATCCCCATTTAAGTTTCATCTATCAACACAATATCATCAGCAAAAAGCATACACCAAGGGACCTCGTCTTGAATATCTTTGGTTAATTCATTCATTACAAGTGCAAAAAAATGGGCTTAAACTTGATCCTTGATGTAGCCCAACAGTAATTGGGAATTCATTACTTTATTCCCCACTATTCTTACACTTGTCATTGAACCATCATACATATCTTTAACTATGTTTACATATTTATTTACAACACTTCTTTTCTCTAGTACTTGCCAAATTAATGATCTAAAAATCTATCATAAGCTTTTTTTATGTCTATAAATACCATATGAAGGTCTTTCCTACACTCTCTAGACCTTTCCATAAGTCTCCTAATTAGGTAAATTGCCTTCATTTTTTATCTTTCCGTCATAAACCCAAACCGCTTATCCGTAACTGTGGTTAAGTGTCTCAAACAGGTTTCAATTACTTTCTCCCATAATATCATAGTATGACTCATCAATATAATGCCTTTATAGTTATTACAGCTTTGAATATCTCCTTTATTTTTATAAATTGGAACCAAAATGCTTCTCCTCCATTCATTTGACATTTTTCCTATACTTATAATCTTATTAAACAACTTAGTCAACCAAACTAGACCGCGGGTTCCTAAGCTCTTTCATACTTCTATTAGGATTTCATCAAGACCTTGTGTTTTGCCTAGTTTCATCCTCCTTAGTGCTTCTTTTACTTTGGACATCGAAATTCTCCGCATATATGTTTGAAAATTGGTGCCTTGGTGAATGCTGTAATCGTCCAAATTAGAGGTGCTTGAAGCATACTCGTTTAGTAGATTAGAGAAATAGATTTTCCATATTTTCTTAATGTCCTCGTCACATACAAGTACTTTACCATCACCATTTTTAATATATCTAACATGGTTAAGATCTCTACTCTTCCTCCACTCTTCCTATCCCTTATTTTAGCTATCTTATACATAGATTTTTCCCCTTCCTTCGTTCCCAACTTATTATATAACTCTTCATACTTCTTCTCCCTTGCTTTTTCTGCAATTTTCTTCACTTCATTTCTAGCCAACTTATACATTTGAAAATCCTCAACATCTTTAGTTCTTTACCATGTCTTAAACTAGTTTTCTTATTTCTAATGGCAGCTTGAACCTCACTATCTCACCACCAAGTCTCTCTATAAGAATGGAGTTTTCCTTTTGATTCACCTAGGACATCTTTAACCACTTTTTTGATACACATAGCCATCTCAATTCACATCATTGGTGTCCCCCTCAAAATTCCACTTTCTTTGTTTGACTACCTCATTAACGAAGGATTTCAAATACTCTCCTTTCAAGTTTCACCATCTTATCCTGGGATAGTTAACCTTGCACCTTTTATGAGCTTTTGGGATTATGCACTATCCAAAAATACAAGTTTATGTTGTGTAGTAAAGTTTTCCCCTGGTATCAGCTTGCAATCCTTGCACAACAATCTATTATTCCTTATATTTAGGAAGAAATCTATTTGACTTTTATGACGTCCACTTTTGAAGGTAATTAAATGTTCATCTCTCTTTTTGAAGTAAGTATTTATAATAGATAGATCAAAAGCAACAAAATCTAAAATTGAAATCCCTTCTTCATTTCTCTCTCCAAAACCATATCTTCCATTTATACTCTCATAGCCTCTTAGATATTTTCTAATATATCCATTTAGATCACCTTCTACAATAATCTTCTCTTTGATGAATTCCTTGCATTAATACATTCGTATTTTCTCAAAATTCTAACTTTAGACTTTCATCCAATTCTACTTGAGGTGCATATGCACAAATTATATTTACAATATCTTTCTCCATTACAAGCTTGATAGCAATAACCTTATTACCCACTCTTCTAACATTTACCACATCATTCTTAAAATCTTTATCTACTATTATACCTACCTCATTTTTATTAGCTTTATCTGCAATATACCAAAGTTTAAAGTCATCCAACTCTTTAGCTTTTTATCCTTCCATATAGTCTTTTGAATGCAAGCTATATTAATCCTTATTTCTCTCATAACATCTATAAATTCTTAACTCTTACCTGTTAAAGATCCTATGTTCTAAGATGCCAATCTAATCTTATGTTTTTGGACTAGGTTCTTTACTCGCATTCATCCACGGTACGAAAACCATTGCCTATTATAGTGATCTGATTCAATCTTCACTAAAAGCTTTGTTACTTTACTCAGGCTCAATCTCTGATGACATGCTCTGCTCAATTTCCATGGAAATTCTGTAAATGCAAAGGTTAGCGTGAATGCGAGGATAGGAAACACTTAAAGTCGCGTACCAAGTCTCATAAGAAAATAGAATAGCGTAAGTTGGTCTTAGGTCTTGTAAAAAGGGTGTTTGGCTTCCAAGCTTTAGAACTAATGGAAATGGCATACACTTGTATATATACAAGACCATAACCCTCTCATTGGAGAATATCAACTGTAAGGCTTTATTCAAGGGAGGGAGTAGAAGAAGAGGAAGAAAAAGAGTTGAAATGGGACTTGGATTAGGTCTAAAAGCTCGCTATAGAGAAGGTTATACAAGGAACTCTTTGTAATTTTAAAAAGATTAGAAGGTATTTAGTAGAATAAAAATCTATATTTACACTTACACCTCTTCCCTTTCATTTGACATCGTCACTTCTACTTACGTGACACGTAGCATCCTCCCAACTGCCGCATTATGGTGGAAATGGAATTTAATAGGAATATTCGTTCAACAGGTAAACAATATTTGAAGGGTGAGCCCCGAGAGGGTCTTTTCAGAAAACAAGAAAAAAGTAAAGTAGGATATCATACACTCATCGGCGTCCGGATGACGCGTCGCAGGATATCCTGCAGCACCTGCTTTTAACGTTTCTTCTTTATTTTTTTTTTCTTTAAAAGAATCCCATCTGGGAAAGTAGTGTCTAGATCCTTAACACCATAAATGGAAAAAACCGATAATGATAATTAAATAATAAATAAAAAAAAATCAAAGCTGCTTTAACCCTGTTCGTGCCTCTTCGGGCGTGGGAAGGGTCGCAAGGGTAGGTAGTAAGCCAGCACTCATCAGGGAATAAACTATGGGTATCGTATCGGATCCGTCATATCTTTCGTATCGGGCTAGTTCACATCGAGGTTGATATTGATACTTTGACCAATATGTCTAAGATGTCGATATTAGATTAATAGTTTAATCACTAAAGTAATATTATTTTAATGAATGACAGATAATATTGATTAATCCGAATCAATGCCAGTAAAGATCGACACTAATATCTGATTCCTTAAGTAAAGGTGTGATTCCTAAAGTTTATTTAATATCTTATCTGTAAATCGATTGAGTTTTGTTAATCAAGGATTTCTCATTTCTGATAAGTTTGTTTAATGCATCGATCATTGGGGGCCAAACTAAGATTTATGTATTTGATTTTACTTTAAGAGTTTTTTTTGGGTGAGGTGTTATACCCCAAATGGCAGATTGGGGTTGACAGTGATACCAAACGGACCAGGCTGTAACAACAGAGTGACCATGAAGTAAATCGGAGGCAGCTAACCAAACTGAAAGCGGATTCAGTAAAATCGAAGGACAGAATCGCACCATGAGATTTCTAGGGGATGACCCAGATGAAAACCAAAGTTGTGCGAAACACAGAAGGTACCTGCACATAGGGGTGTAAGTTTGACCATGACTCGCCCTAAGCTTGAATAGGGTTTGGGCTTAAGATTTTGGCATTGAGGGCGGGTTAAGGCTAAAATATTCTAGCCTTGATTAGGGCCAAGGGTGGGCCTGGGATTACTCTTTGGCCTGCCGAGCCAGTCATGACCCGTCTCTAATTATTGGCCCTGACCCTAACCTGATTTTGGCCCTAATCATAGCCTTAATTTTGTCCCTGATGCTTGATCTCAATGAATTATGAACATGGACAAGGATAGGGTCAGGGCCAAGTATAGGGTCAATCAGGGCCAAGGCTAGGGAGATGGCCAGAGACAGGGCTAATTAGGCCAAGAGACAGGGCCAAGTATAGGGCCAGGGATAGGGCCAATCAGGGCTGGAATGGGTTTGGCTTGGCCCTGTAGGGCTTAGGTTTGGGGACAATAATCCTTGGCCTTGAATTAGGGTCAAGGCAAGAATGAGTTTAACTTTAGAATATAGAGGGCCGGGCTTGGGCAATCCCAAGCCCGGCCCAGCCTGGCCCTGTTGCAGCCCTACTTGCACAAATCTCACGCTTGACCTACGAGTTGGAATGTAGTTCTAGAGGAGGTCGACCTGTATGCAAGAAGAGGTGCTAATCGGATCAACTGGTAACCCCATATTATCGTAATACTATAAATTCTCCCAACCCTTGCAGGTAAAAAGCAAGTGAATCTTCATACGCTTTTGATTCTGTTCTAACTCTATACTCGGAGTAGTCTCTTTAGTTGTGTGATATACTGACTTGATCGTTTGAGGTGGACGCTGACCATCCAAGGTCGGCACGTTCTGTTGGCAGTAGGCAGTTTCATCATGATCGAACTCAATAGTTGGCGCTGTTTGTGGGAACAAAAGCAAGAAGCCATGGTTACATTGAGGTTTGAATTGGAGGCCGGTGGTCAGAGAAGAAGAACAAGGAACAACCAGAAGTTCAAGGCCCTCGCCAGCCAAACTTGCCACCACCAACTCCATCAGACCAAAGTCAGCAACAAATTTTGGAAGTAGAGTCGTCAGGAATGGGGTCCTACTGATTCTCAGAAGCCAATCAGAATGGAGACATTGTAGAAGTTCTAGCCTAGGCCTCCCCAACCATGACGCCCGTGTCACAGGACGAGTTGAATCTGGTACAACTGTAGGTGATGGACATGCAAGGGTTCCTTTAGGGTTTAGTGCGCAGCATTGGAGTCCCAGTAACCTTAACATGTTCATTCAAGAGAAATTCAACACGATCCTAAGAACAGGTGATTTACCGATAAAAAAATCCCCAGGGATGAAAAGTCTCCAACCAAGTGAAAAGATCAAGAACCAGGTGCACCAATACTAATGGGAAGAAGCTATGAATGGCATCCCACCCCCTCCAAAAAAGGGTGAATTGCAACCAAGAAAGTGAGATGGACGACACTGGGCACGATAGAATATTACTCGCATGGAGGAATGAGAAGTGTCAGTCGGAGAGAGTGTCCCTACTCCTATCAACCATACAGTGAAGGAGGCACTGACCAAGAGGAAGAACAAAGGTCTAGAAAAGCCAAAGAAAAAGAGCATCATGACCCCCAATGACATTAACTAGGCCGTTGGTTGAAACCTGCTTGCACCAAAACTGATGAAAGTGGTCCAATTTCTAGGGTTTGAGATGCCAAATTTCCCTTGATATGACAGGAAGAGAAACTTTGTGGAGCATGTGAATCACTTCCAAGTAGTAATGTCTATGGCTGGTGGCCGTGCTGCAACCTTGAGCATTCCTGGCCTCCCTACATTGAAGTAGTATATCGGATTGAAGTGGGGATCGATTGAAAACTATGAGCAACTAACTAAAATGTTTGCTTAGAGGTTTCAGAGCGGTATCAAGACTTAGAAAACCAAGGATAGCTTGTTCGTGGTGAAGCAATGACAGAATGAGTCGATCATTGATGATTGGATAGCATACACTGCTCTGTTGACATGTACAGAGAGCTTTTGGACCAATGTCATAAGCATGCAATGGTCTTGGAGATCATCGAGGCCCAGACAGAATAAGCCAAAACAACCAGAAGGATGGAAAGGATACAAGAGACTAGAATCACAAGGCGAATGGAATGAGATAGTTTAGAGGTCACAGTGATCGACCAAACTGGAGAAACAAGTCACTAACAAATGAGTCTTACACACCTTTGAATACTAATAGGTCGCAGATACTAATGCAAATTGGAGATAGAGGATTGTTGAGATGGTCGGGTTAGATTTACACCAAGCCTGAACAATGAGACATGAACCAATATTGCATGTTTGACAAAGGGTCACCATACGAATGATTGTAGAAAACTAAAGGTGCAGATCGAGAAGCTAATCACCCAGGGACATCTAGAAAATATATAAAAAAGAATGTCTGGCTTTCCAATGGGTGGAAGTCTTGACAAAGCCTTCGCAAATAGATGGGTTGTGCCACCCAGAATGGTAGGGTGTATAGAAATGTCTATTGATCAAAACTCTCTTTTTTATGATCTGCTACCCCTCATTGGGCCGGTTGGCACAAACCACATGAGTTAGGCATGAATTCCAGTTTATTGATTTTTTTTTATTGAATTCTAAGATGCTTAAATTAATATTTTTGAAAATTACTTTGGAGCGCGTATTATTTGAGAATAGTCTTTATCTCATCTCAATCAAGATATCTCGGCTACAACATGCCATCAATTTTGTGCAGCATTTTTGTTTCAACTATTATTATTATTTTTTGAAAGTATTATTAATTTAGAATGCAAAATTGTTAGAAGCAAAATACTGGAGGCACCGTATAAGACATATCAATATTAGGCAAAAGATAAAGAAGCACAACCGTAAGATAATCTTATATTAGAAGTACTGACTTGTACGTAGCAGAAAAAACAAAACAACGACAAAAACTCAAACATGGTGAGTTGAGGTGTACGACTAGTACATTTCCTTAAGGTATTGATTGCTCCCTTAAGTGTATACTGAGTTTGATTTTGGTGTCCTCACCACCAAGATACAACAACTCCTTAGGTCTGAAGGCTTGCACTTCAGCAAATTCTACTTGCAAAGGAGATACGATAGTAATATACAGTACATAGAAGAGCAAGAAAAGCGAAATAGGAAGGTTTTCTTCTTTCTAAAAAACAAGATTCTGAAAGACAGACACCTATAGGCAGGATGGTGTCTCTTTATAAAGTCACCTTAGTAAGAGTAGGAGTTGTGACTAATGGTACAGTCACCTTTCCATAGCAAAACCCCCAAAAGGGGTTTTTGGATCACGATCCACGGTCCATGCCCCATCACAAATATATGATTATTAATTAAATAATAATATATATCACATGACTTGGGTCCATAGACCATGGCCACAGCTAGCTGTGGCTCGTCCCAGCTCGACGCATGCACATGTTATTTGTACTTAACTCTTTACCGGCACACATCCCACTTGGGAGCAATTATCATATGTATAACAATATTATAGTTAGCTCCATCCGATGTAGGACTAAAATAAAAATGGTAGATTAAGCTACCTTTTTTATGCCGGATTGCCAAAATCCTTGAACAATAGTCTTAAAAAAACAAAACTAGAGAGATAGAGTTTAACATGTTTTAAAACTTATATAAAATATTATATTATATTATTTGTTTTAATACAAAATCCAACAAAAATGCCCTTTGGTTTCTTGTGTTCTTTTTACTTTCATGTAATCATCCTCCTTGTTTCATGAAATAATTCATTTTAATTTTTCATCTTTTCGATATCCCACATAACATCTCATCTGTTTACCAGCTATACTTGTCTTTGGTTACTAATTCCTAGGCTTAGCGGCTTTCTTTCATCATACCTCTTCATCTTTAGACTTTAGTACTCCAGCCCTTCAATTCCTGAAGAGTTTTTGCCTCTTCAGTTGAATGATTTTTTTCTCCTCCTTTTCTCGAGAGAGATTGATTTTACCCATATTCTCTAGGAAAGTGAGAAAGTCCCTCTTTCTCTGGGAACTTTTATGCTATTTCACCATCAAAGTTTTGTCAAATCATTTATGGGAACAGTTGGAAATTTTGCTTGCTGTTCAGCAGACTATTAGATTGAGATCTCGTCAAAATTTTGATTTCAACTACTGATTTTCAACGGTTGAGATTGAAGTTTTGGTCAAAATCTCGATTCGGCAATCGAATATTCCGTTGAACGTGGGACACAAGCAAGGTCTAGTAGTTGGTGTCTAATCTCCAATCACATTTTTTAAGAATATAAAGTAAATCTCTCAAACTAAAACTTGTTTAAGAAGTCACTTTTAATTCAAAGATAGCTTTTTTCTAACTCAAAGATTTCATTGTAATGGAATGCATTACATTCGAATGGAGAACAACTCATGGCCATCTTATTAGATAAAGCTAATGCAGTTACTACCCCCACCAAAAAAACAGAAAGAAGAAGATAAAGCTAAGGCAGCAAGCATGCTCCAACTAGAAGCTCTGGCCCTCCATCTTGGTTTGATATATGCGTCAGAGAGGAGAAATTTCAAAGCATTATCATTGAAAGTGCCAACCAAAGCTGGTGATATTTTCTAAAGTCAGTATATTCATGAATTGAGTCATGTTTATATACCAAGGTTACTATTCCATGGCTGATACATTGGGCCGGAAGGCCTTGTTACAGTCACTAACAACAAAACCATTATCCACCTGTGATTATTTGATCGATCTGTAAGTGAATCTATAAGTTCTCTACTGTTGTGTGATCTGAATAAACTGAGTTCTACCCAAAAAAAAAAAAAAAAAAAAAAAAAAAAAAAAAATGCAATCGAATGCAGAAGCATGTGTGGTGCCAATAATTTTATAACTTGGGATACACCATTATCATCTTAAGAAAAGGGTCAGTCACATGAACCAAAACTTTTTTTCTTTTCTTTTTACAAGTCATTTGTGGAAGTCCGCAAATGTAACCTTAATATTCTGACATATATTCTTGATATGTACCATAACAAATAATGGTTTTGCTAAACTAGGGTTAAGGTCTAACAGTTTTTTTCATATCAATTTATGAGGTTCTTACATAACAAGGTCTAGGAGGAGAAAACCTATGTAGCTTTAGTGTCTATCTTTGTGAGAATCTATTGCCAAGTCTTAATCGAACCCATAACTAATGATTGTGTCGCAACAATTTTGTAAATAAGTACATAGTTGTTGCACGAAACCACTTTCATTCTCTTGACAACATAATGGGATATAATGGATCTTATAAAAAATATACCCATTAAATAATAAAGTAATACTTAATTGCCAAAATGTTAGAATAAACATGCCAAAGAGAAAGAGCAGATTTTTATTTGAGAAACACCATAAGATTTTTTGTGTTTTTGAAAGCGAAATTACTTTAATAGGCAATTGATAAAACTTATTGCTAGAATGATATTAACATGCATTTTAGTAATAGGAAATAGAGAAGATAAAGTATGAACTTATTTTGCATAGACAATAACTAGGGTTTCACTAAAGATAGAGAAGATAGAAAGAAACTTTGGTGAACGAAGATAAGAAGATGAATAACCAAATGATCCCTATTGTTAAGGTTGAAGAAGCAACACATGAAGGAGTTCCATCCATTGTACAATGTGTTGGTGATATATCGCCCTATCACTGGGGGGCGACACAACTCCCCCTAGCAACACGAGATTTGCAATTTATCTTTTTTCCGACCGTTGACGATATATTGCCAAATTGACAATATATTCGAACTTCGGTTGAATTTTTTACCGAATTCACTTTGATTTTTTTATTTTCTCTCTCCTCTCCAAACTTCTCTAGAGCCTCTCTCTCTTGTTTCTTGCACTTTTCACCATATTTTGGTCTGATCTTCGACATCTATGAGTACATCTTGCTTCGTTATTGCTGGATATCAAATTGTTTATTGTCAATCAAGAGGGATTTCGCATAAATCTGCGAGTTTTTTTTCATCTCAGGGATAACCATTATTCTCCAACTAATTTTTGACAAAATGTATGCCATAATGTTGTTGGATGATTATGAAATTAAAATATGTTGAATATCGTGAGCCGATCTACTAGCTCACAGAGTCGAATTTTTTTTTCCGCAAAGTAACTTATTTTATATTTTTATTTTTGTGAGTAAAAAATTATATTTTTTACATTGAAAATGATTATTTTTTAAGTGATATATCTGCTGTATGATCATAGATAAAAAAAAATATGTGGAACTCCATGAGCCGATCTATGGACTTAGGGATTTAAAGTATTTTTCCACCCAATAAATAATTATTTTATTTTTTAAAAATTATTAAAATATTAATAAAAATATCAATAATCATGAAAAAATGGAGAAAATAGGGAAAAATGGGGGAAAATGTTTTGAAAATGATGGAATAATTATGTAAGTATTTTCAAGTGTTGCGCATGTGGCTTCATTGCCGGTTTTTGATGAGGGTAACCTATTTTTTGCCAATTCATTTTATATTTAAAAATAAAATGAAGAATTGTTAGTTAGTACTTATACACTTATACAGTTAAACTTATACATTTATACTTAGGTACATGATTACATCATACATTCATACACTTATATTTGTGTTGTTCAGTGACTTATGCAATCATTTTGAATGCAATAGTCATCATGTCTGCTAGTGGGAGTTAGAGGGGAGCTAGTTCTTTACAGGGTGGACGGGGATAGCCATAGCCTTAGGGAGAGCCTGAGAGACCAACAACATGAAGGAGGACTAACCCAACATGGCAATACTGTGTGGCTATTGATGGAGACAATAATAAAACACAATGTAATTTTTGTGGGAAGAGAATCTTCTCAAGTGGCATCAGCAGGTTTAAGGGTCACATCATCGGGAGTTCGAAGGATGTGACCACATACATAGAGGCCCATCCAGATACAGTGAAGGTACTTAGAGATCTATAGAAAGTGAAGGGGAAGGAGAAAGATGATCAAAGGAGAGTGAATAAAGCACAAAATGATGTAGTGTGGGGACCGTCATCATACAGAGATGATTCAGTGAGAATCAAGATGTTGATCCTGTTGATGTTGTGAGAGATCAAGAGGAGAGGGACATATAGCGGGCCATGGCAGAGAGCGGGCGATGGCACCATCAGGAGCAGGATATGGCTAGAACTATAGATTTAGGAGCTGGTCCCTCTAGGGATGCAGGGGCTAGACCATCTGAATATGAGGGGAGGGTGGTGTATTTGGCATGTTTAACAGATCACAGAGTTAGAGGGCCCCTCGTACATCAGGTCCAACACTATCTGATTATCCACGTCGTGGGGACCCAATAATGGAGCAGGATCCTAAAATTTTTAGGAAGAAGGGGGTCAAGCAGCCCAAGATTTTTGGTACATGGAGAGGTATGGCCAAGAAGGTTAAAAATGCATTATCAAAGTGTATGTATTACAATTCCATTCTAGCAAACACGACACAAGGTCCATATTACAAGCACATGATTGATACTATTGCAAATGCAGGCCCTGGATATGAGGGTTCCACCCCATACAGAGTTGATAACTATCTCCTTTAGGAGGAGAAGGAAGAGCTACAACAGTATATAGACAGTATGAAACCCTTCTGGGATACATATGGATGTACCATCATGTCTGATGGATGGGATGGCTCGACGAAAAAGTTCATCATCAACTTTATAGTGTATTGTGATAGGAGAACCATTTTCTTGAAATCAGTGGATGCTACTGGTCATACAAAAGACCACAGATATATCATAGGTCTCCTACATGATGTGATAGATGAGGTTGGGAGGAAGAATGTGGTGCAAATTGTCACTGATAATGGCTCCAACTTCAAGAAGGCTGGTGAAGTCTTGATGAGTCACCAGACTATCATTTTTTTTGGTCACCTTGTGTAGCTCATTCTATTGACCTAATGTTGAAGGACATTGAAAAATTTAGCATTGTCCACAACACAGTTGAAATGGCTAGATAGGTAACCAACTTCATCTACATTCGTAACATTGCTTTGGCCATGATGAGGAAATCATGTGGAGGTGAGTTGGTGCGACCTGGTCTGACAAGATTTGCAAAAAAATTCATCGCCTTGAGTAGTATGCATGAGAAGAAGTTGGACTTTAGATCCATGTTTGCATCCCAGGAGTGATTTGATTGGGTTGGATCCAAGTAAGATAACTATCTACTATTTCATCTTACAAATTATTATACTATGAGTCTATGATTATTTTGTATATCTAGTTATCTACTGTCTATTGATTTAATGAGTTGTGATAATTCAGCACGACCAACGGGCGCAAGACACATAACACAATATCATCTGATGAATTCTGGAGAAATGTTACTGTGGTGTTGCAGACCTTAGAGCCTATTATAAAAGTCTTGCGTATGATGGACTCTTCCTTGAGGGGAGCCACTATGCCCCACCTGTATGTAGCCATTGAGAGAATGAAGGTTGCTATAGAGGCAACAAACCTTAGAGGGCACTGGGCTTTCTTGGATATTGTGTATGCACGATGGATTGCTCATCTGATGCATCCCCTACATAGGGCTGATAAGTAAATATTTTGGGTTGTTAACTTGTAGTTATAGGTATTGGTAATTCATTAAATACTAGCTCTAACTTCTAATTGTAAGCTTTTTTATTATGCAACCTATTTTCTAAACCCTAGATATCAATATAGTGAACATTGGGGTTGGATACAAACCTATTGGATGCCCTGTTATAGGTGATTTCAAGGTTGGAGCCAGATCCGATGCTCCAATCATTTTGCCACAATGAGGTGAGAGTGTGAGACATCAAGAATTTCAAACAATTTGAACTTGTATTTATTATTTAAAGAATTTAGCTAACCAATCAAGACAAATGATTGTACTATTGCAGATCGAGTTGTTTAGGAACGCATTTAGGTCCTTTAGTGGAGATGCTGCTCTGTCGGGCAGAGAAACCAATGATCTAGGTTAGATACTTAGATCCTTAAATGCATAAGTGCACTATTATTATTATTATCATTCTTATTATAATTTATAGATAAGTTGATTTGATGTTAAGTATTAAAGTTCTAACTTAATATTTTTGTGATAAAGCAGCTGAGTGGTGGTATCTCTATGGGAACAGTGCATCCAACCTTCGAAAAGTTGATAAGTTGATTTGATGTTAAGTATTAAAGTTCTAACTTAATATTTTTGTGATAAAGCAGCTGAGTGGTGGTATCTCTATGGAACAAGGGCATCCAACGATGGATTGCTCATCTGATGCATCCCCTACATAGGGCTGATAAGTAAATATTTTGGGTTGTTAACTTGTAGTTATAGGTATTGGTAATTCATTAAATACTAGCTCTAACTTCTAATTGTAAGCTTTTTTATTATGCAACCTATTTTCTAAACCCTAGATATCAATATAGTGAACATTGGGGTTGGATACAAACCTGTTGGATGCCCTGTTATAGGTGATTTCGAGGTTGGAGCCAGATCCGATGCTCCAATCATTTTGCCACAATGAGGTGAGAGTGTGAGACATCAAGAATTTCAAACAATTTGAACTTGTATTTATTATTTAAAGAATTTAGCTAACCAATCAAGACAAATGATTGTACTATTGCAGATCGAGTTGTTTAGGAACGCATTTAGGTCCTTTAGTGGAGATTTCTGGTGCCGGGCTGTTGGTTAGATACTTAGATCCTTAAATGCATAAGTGCACTATTATTATTATTATCATTCTTATTATAATTTATAGATAAGTTGATTTGATGTTAAGTATTAAAGTTCTAACTTAATATTTTTGTGATAAAGCAACTGAGTGGTGGTATCTCTATGGGAACAGTGCATCCAACCTTCAAAGATTGGCAATCAGGATCCTGTCTCAGACTTGCTCTGCCTCTGGGTGTGAGAGGAATTGGAGTACATTTAACATGATTCATTCCAAGAGGAGGAACTGGTTGGGAAGCCAATGCCTAAATGATCTAGTGTTTTGTCACTACTATATGAGGTTGAAAATACAACATGTCAGGGAGTAGGCTTAGAATACTCAGCAGTACATCAATCTTGATGATATATTTGAGGTGGGCGCAGATGAGCAAGATCCCCTCACTTAGTGGATGTTGGACAGGGGTGGGCTGGCGTTGGACCAACCTAGAGGGAGTCCTAACCCAGAGCTAGCTTTAGCTGCAGGGGGTTGATGTGGATGAGTTTATGGCCTCTCAAGATGGGCAAGCACATGTAGAGGTAGCTGCTACTGTTGATGAGGATTGGATGGTGGCACCAGGAACGTAGGAGTAGCAGGACAACGATCCAATTGACACACTTGCTCCTAGTTAGACTGCGAGGGATGATGATGATGATGGTGGTGGTGGTGGTAGTGGCGGAGGCCTTGAAGAGCGTTTGCATGTTCCACTACCAGAGACACAGTAACCCCCACTCAGATACACTGGGAAGAGTCATTTCACCCATGCCACCTAGGATTATGATCATGGTAGTGAGCAACACTGTGGTCATGAATATCATAATAGGAGCCACCACCGGAAGGAGATGGGCCATGGGAAGCGGCAACAACACAGAGGTGGTTATGATGATGTCACATTCCCGCACGGATCTTACAGTTACGGATCTATGCGAGCTATTCACCAATCAAACAATAGAAAGTAAGGAATTCAAAAGATATATACAATAGTATCTTTGCATTACTTCTTTTTGAGTACATGTCGACAAAGACCTAACAAATGCAAAAAAAGGAGTTTACACATTTAGAGCTCAAGGACAAATATATCATGAACTACCTCCAATAATCCCACAGAGAGAAAACCCACCTATTTGCAGTTGTATCTTCGATACAGATAATGAACTAGAAAACAAAATGAAGATAATTTAAGATATGGAATTGAAAGAACCAACAGTGTTGAAAATCATGAAAATTCTATCAAATAATTTGTATCCAAGATTCTTTAGAAGCTTGAAAGATGTCGACTCTTTTAAAGTCTCATGAAACAATAATTAAGAGTGACATCGATCTAGACCAAGAATCTGCATCAGACTTACATTGATCAAGTAGCAGGCATATGGATTAAAGGAAACAACCCAAAAATCATAAAAAGATGTGACACATTAATATAAGGAAACTCAGGAAAGAAACATAGAGTGAAACATTACTACCGGTGTTATGATGCACGGCAATATCCATTATTATACCCAAATTGAGAAGTTGGATGGCATCAAAACTTTGGAAAGAAGACTGCACCAAGTTGAATCCCACATTGATTTACTATAGTGGAAGAAACACTATTTTAGTTAAAAGGACAAAATGATGAAAGTATCACAAAATTCTAAAAAATTCATCAAAAAAATAAAGATTTTATTTAAAAAAAATGATAAGGGTTAATGTACTGCAGGTTTTGATAAAAAAAAATAATAATACTAAAATAAAAATTAAAAGAAAGATATCCCCTAGATTCTATTATTGCTACAAGTTACAAATCAGAGATGATAATCAATCAATATTGTTAAACTCTAAAAGATTACAATATAAATTTGTAGTAGACATGTACATCAAATTTGAGGTCACAAGATTGAGTTTTTTCCGTTCTAGACAATCAAACATAAAAGCCAAATTGTACTAAGGAATTGTTGATAGCATATCATCTAGAGAAACAACGAGAGATGAGGTTAAGAAGAAAATGGTACTACTTGGGTCATTTATTGGAGGATTGAGAGAGTGGACGATATCTTGATGCACTAGTTTTGTTAAAAAATATGGTAAACCCAATTTGTTCATCACTATGACTTGTAATCTAGATTGGATTGAGATACATCAAGAATTACAACCAGGACAAGTTCCACAACATAGGCTAGATCACAGAGCAAGGATTTTCAGAGCAAAGTTACAAGACCTAAAAGAACAACTCTTCAAGAAGTCAATACTAGGAAAATTTTGTGCACATATATATGTCATTGAATTTCAAAAAGGGAATTACCACATGCACACATGTTAGTTGTATTTAAAAATGAGCACAAAATCACAAATCTAGATCTTTTTGACTAATGCATTTGTACAAAAATTCCAAATTAGGAAGGAAAAAAAAACCCCAGAATTATATGAAAAGGTTCACAAACATATGATGTATAAACCATGTAGAGAACTTAATAGGCATAATGCTTACATGAGAAAAGACGCTTGTTGTCACATCCACCCAGTTGGTATCCATCCATCGAAATACCAAAGGGAGTGATCTACAGTCACAAGATCAAATTTCAAACAATCATAAACCATTCCACACAATAGACCAATCATGAGCAATAATAAATCAAGTCATATACAATAATAAAGAGGTATATCAAATAACAAGGATCTCATAATGATCTCAAACACCAAATCAGAGTGCGGAAGTGATGCCAAAACTGAAATATTTAAACTGGAAAGAGAATCAAATAAAAACTCATAAGATTTACATCATGTAAGTTTCCTTAATTAAATGGTAATTATGAATTTCAAAAATTTTCGTATCATGAATAGAATTGATCAACTAATGAGTCGCACTAATTTTGGTACGCATAGTTATGACAAGTTCATTCATCACCTTGTATGTTATAATCCCCGTAATCTGGTACATTATACTGATCGGTCACCGGCGCTTCGTAATCTTGATATGCGACATCCAAATCTGCAATAAAATCTAAAGCAACAAATCCCAAGGGTGAACTCAAAATAACTCAACAAGTGGTCTTTTTTTTTTCCTTTTTCTAGTAGAACTCAGCAAGTAGTCCACAAGCATATAACCATAAAATTACAGCATAAGTCAAGATATGAAATGCAATGCAACAATGCTACTATACTCTAACTAATGCAAGTCTCTATATGGTAGATACGCATTAAGATATGACACCAACCTCATCTGGGTAGGTCTCATTACTCTGATCTCTCACGGGTTGATTATCAGTCTTGAGATCCTAAGTAAAGGGTAAAGTCATCTCTCTCAGATAATCACCATGCTAGGGTTTAGGTCACCACTCTCTCACCACACCATTGGCATGAGTACTGACGCGTGTGAGGGATATAACTAGCCCACTGTATGTCAACTATTGAGTCACGTCATCCTAGGTTCAGATACCTCCCGTCATGCATCTCACTCTTGGTTTAGTATCCTCCCCTATCTAGAATCAATGTATCCTATGGCTCCAACCAACTTAGAGTATGCCTCCTCTTAATCCTATTGGTCATCCACATTTAATGGGCAGGAAGTTCTCATGTCCTCTCATGGATTGGTTACTGGTCTTGAGTGCTTACGAGCCCAAGCCTATTATATGCAACCCTACCAATGAATGCCCCCCCCACAATATGATTGTCCTCTCATGGGTTGGTTACCGGTCTTGAGTTCACACCACCCCCACACTACTGCCACGGGTCACTCGACATCAATACTCCCGCCGATAGAGTGTGACATGACGGGGTGCCTAACCATGTTTTTCTAGACTGTCTAGTCATCAGAGGACAATATTCCATACCACAATTCCTAATATTCCAAGCCAGGAGTACTAAGCCATGTATTCTCCAATTCACATTCACACCAAACAATAACCTTTCACAAAAGAAATAAAAGGCACTAAACATTATTCATAAGTCACACTCCCGGTTCAAGTTTAGATTCACATAAAACTATCCAACTCACAAGTGTCATAGTCAAACAATTACATTCTATAATTTCAGAGCCTTAATATCATACCAAAGTCTTAGAACAACAACATGTATATCAATATGCAAGACTCATATCATTTAAGAATACAATGATGATTATATACATGTGAATGTCCTCACCTTGCAACTGATTTGCAACACTGCAAAGACAATCAAAAAGTATGTTCACGATTCCCAATCCTAATTACATGCTAATTCAAGGTTAGAAACAACCCTAGAAGTCCTACGTCGAAAAGAGAATCAAAAACCAAAATTGCTGGGAGTGGTTGATCAAATGGGTTGCTTGGGGCAACCAGGGTAGTCGACCAAGGGATATGGGTCACTTGGGCTGGTCACCAAGGCAATCAGGCCAATCAATCCATGTCTGAGTACGAACAGAATTGACTCAGATCGTCAACTAGCTTCCGGATTGGGTTCCAAAGTACTTCTAAAATACATAGAAAATTCTTAAATAATACTAGAACATGAACTAACATTATTTAGGCATTCAACAATGTAGAAGAATCAAAATCCTAGCAAATCAAAAGGTAGGTCTTTTTTGAAATAATTTAGGAAGAACACGAATGAACCAGAGTGAATGGGGATTCACTTTAGGGTAAAGAGAACAGAAGAACTATGCTATTACAGTATGGGTAATTTTCATCTGCACCCCCTAAGGTTTGGTCCATGTCATTTTTAGTCCAATTTAAGTTTTCTTTTGCATATGGCTCCCCTGTGGTTTCAAAAAATGATTAAAGAAGGACAAGCTTAACAGAAATTGTTAATTTAATATTTTTTGTGACGAAAATACCCTCTCTTTTTATTTATTTATTTATTTATTTTCTTTTTAATAAGTTTATTTGAGAATAAATGTAAAAATCTAAAAGAATCTCTTAACCACGAGACCTCTGATATTCCCTCGCCGTTCTCTCCTTCTTCTCCATCGTCGACGAAGAATTCGGCAGGGCTAAGCTGCAGCTGACTTCGAAGGCTTCGGAAACAAAGCAGAAGAAGAGCCCCTTGATTCCTCCCGAAGTACCGATCTACCCTTTCGGTCTTTGGTCCCTTCTTCCATCACCCAATTCGATTCTAAAATCATCACGGCCTACAAGAGCCGGCCACTTCAGCTCCGTCGTCGCCTTCTGAGTCGGTACTTTCATTGGAAAATCCCTGCAGTTTTTACCAACTGTGATTCTCTTACCAATTAAACGTTGCCCAAGGAAGGGCTTTCTATCTCAGGTTACTTGTTTCAGATCTATGACTGAGTTACGAGTAATTTATGACTCTTTTTTTCTGTTTACTTTACCTTAACCTGGAGATCTAATCCATATAAACTTGATTTGGGCGTCTATTAAATGATGCATTTAGTTGGAGAACAGTTATAGGAGTAGAGGTGTTGGCACTAATGGGATCGCCGGAGATGGAATTGAACATGGTGGTTTTGAGATCATGAGAAGGAGATAAGCGGAGAGAGTTAGAATGTGAGATATGGTCTGAGTGTGATGGAGAAATGGGTGGATATCATTGAAGTAAACAAAACCAAATTCCAAATTATAAATTCTCAAAGAGATAAATTGCAAAAGTGGCATTATCTGGCTATATGAAACAATTCGAAACTCAAAGCAATGAATCGGATTTTATCTTCAGAATATGCATTTACTTTATTCGGATGTGTGTTCGCTGCAACGGTGTTGCCTCGAGTGACGATCACTCAGAGCATCTTGTTTCAAAACAAATTGTTGTAAATAAATCAAGTGAAATTGTTTTCCAGATCCCAAAGAGAAAGAATAGGTTTCAGATCAGAATGAAAGAGAGGTTTTCAAATCCTAGTGATGATCACTCAGAGCATCTTGTCTCAAAACAAGCTGCAACATAGGAACAAAAGAAGATGTTTTCTTATGGTTTAAGGCGAGCTAGGGTTCCTCTTCCTCCCTATTTCAAATCCTTATTCAAAGTCTGTGAGTATGCGAATCCTTTTTCTGGTTTGGTCCCTTCTTCCAACCCAGATGTAAGCGAACTTGTGTTTCTTGTTGTGGGAATTCTTCAGCTGGCGACTCGGAGAAGACCCGTGTGTTCCACCCCTGCTTCGACAGATACATCAGGAGCTGTCAAGACGACATTAATGTTGTTCTTCTGTTCGCCTCTGGCTGCAAGCTGAACGAGCTGCTTGCTGGTGAGAGATTTTCCCAAAATGTAGTTCTCGTCAGAAGCTGCTTACCCATATGAAAGGAGAGAGAAAAGGGTTTATTGGAGCTGAGCTGATAGTATTTATCAGTGGTTTTCCACCAAGTGAGAATAGAGGGTTGTTGGGTTTGGGTTTTTCTCTGGGTTGGGGTGATGGAAGAGATGAAATCAGCGATTATGGCGCGTTGAGAAGGCTTGCCGTACCAAATGAGGTTAACAGATATTTAGCCGAAAAGGAGAGAGTACTTGTGGTATAGAAGTAGGGGTTGCTCCTACACCAATTCGGTGAGTTTTCTCTCGACTGAGCAGCTGCCGGAGTTCTTGGCCGACGACGGAGAAGATGGAGAGCACGGTGAGGAAACACCAGAGGGTCTCACCTCATGGTTAATAGATTCTTTTAGATTTTTACATTTATTTTTAAATAAACTTATTAAAAAGAAGAAGAAAAAAAAGAGAAAGGGTATTTTCGTCACAAAAATTATTAAACTAACAGTTTCTGTCAAGCTTGTCCTTATTTAATCATTTATTGAAACCATAGGGGAGCCATATGCAAAAGAAAACTTAAACTGGACTAAAAGTGACTTAGACCAAACCTCAGGGGGTCCAGATGAAAATTACCCTTACAGTATTTATAAGCCTTTTACAAGGTCCGAGCAGCAGAGAAAACAATCGCAAAAAAAAAAATTTGAATGAAAAAAAAAGATGAATTTAGTATATTAGAAAAAGTCAATTGCTGCACGTATAACCTTTCGGAAGATCTCCACACTATCCTTCACCTTTGCGAAGCACTCTCTGACATGTATTGACTTCCTCTAATGGCTATGGATCATAGTGACATGCTTTAGAATGAAAACACATTAAATAGGGCTTCAAAAACCAAATTTCCAATTTTGTCTTTTTTCTCCCAGAACTAGATGGGTCGCCTGGGGTGACCAAGCCAATCAACTCACCTCTAGAACTTAGTTCCAGGAGAAGATTTCAAGGCTCTGAAAGACCTTGGCTCTGTCCTAGCTCTTACTCCACATTCAAAAAGGGTCTCACCTAATTTTTGGAACCTTCCACACGTGTCATCAATGAACACTTGATCCATCTACATAATCTATCAATATCCATGTTAGATCTCCTTCCAAACTCTGACAAAACTCCCAACTTGGCATCATCACCATCCACTTCCATGGGTTTAGACTCCAATCCAATGGTCTCTATGTGGTTAGCCCAAAGTTGTCTTCTACTTGCATTCCAGGTTCTTGGACCTACAATATGGGTTTTTGGGTTAGAGGGGGGGGGGGGATTACACACTTGTAAGAATTGTTATCCAAGATCTTATAGTGGAAAAACAATGCAAGGAGAAGATTCCTACCCAATTTATTGGAGAAGGAATAATGGCAAACGAGTCATGATAAGCAAACAATTGTTAGGTAATAATATAACCCACATCTCCTGACAAGATATGATTTCCACATAAATGTCAAGATTTGCTCTGGGTTTAAAGCAGTCAAATATCTCTATAAGTATGTATATAAATGGCATGTATTACGATGTCCCTAGCGTATAACACTAAGGAATATTTGATGGATGAAATAAAATAATACAAGGACACAAGGTATCAACACAGAAAGCAATATGGAGAATTTTTGAATTTAATTTAACTGAGATGTTTCTTTATGAGATAACCCTTCAACTATACCTACCAATTAAGCAACTGCTTTGGTACTAGAAGAATTGGGATCTGACTAATGTGATTCCGTCTGATAACATATCAAGAACAATATTGACTGAATTATTCAAAATGAACATAGTATATGAATATATAAAGAACTCCCAGAGAATTATGTATGAAATAATAAAGCAAAATTTTTTACACAAATAAAGGCAAAAGATGCAATTGGACGAGTAAACTTGCCTAATTAAAGGAGTGTGGTTCTATTTGAGACTATTACTAAACAACATTAAAAAATCAACATCATTTGAAAATCTTATGTGTGTAAAAGGAGAACAATGTCAGACTTTCCAAAAGGCAACGAAAAAGATAAAACTACTTAAAAGCGATGATGCAATCTCTTAATGCTTAAGAGACGGGGGCATTATTCAATATGCCAATAATGGTTTGAAAATTGTTTGCAACAATATTGGTTTGTTGTAAACTAGCAAATGTAAAAGCTATGGGTAGACAATTTTGAAGCCGTATCTAAAGACTTAAAAAACACAATTGCATGCATTAGGAAGCAAACTTATGAAACATTGAGTGTTCATAACTTCTTACACTTAATGGACCAAAGCATAGAGCAATATGACCTTCAAAAGCTTGAGGATCAAATGAATAAGACGGTTGCAAACCGTCAAAAGGAAATTGATCAAAATGAGTATGCAATACCAATTCCCATAGAAGACTATGAACCCAACTAAAATGAATGTGGAAAAGAAAAAAAAGGCATACGACATGATTCGACAAACGGTTAAAGAAAACAACAACGACACATTCTTCATTGATGGACTAGGAGGAATCAGAATAAAATTCCTTTATGAAGCAATACTGGCAACAATAGGAGCGGAAAGACAAATCTCCATTATATCAATAACTTCTGAAGTTGTAGCCTAAATATTGCTAGGAGGGGGAACAACACATTCAATACTCAAAATTCCAAATTAACATTGAGAATTCAAGCCTCTACAACTTCTCAAAACAAAATGTGGCAACACAATTGATTCAAAAAGCCAAGTTGGATAAAAACACCAATAGCCAAAAGACAAGCAACCGAGGCAATTGACAGGACATTGTAAGATATAATAGGTAATATAACAACATTCGGAGGGAAAGTTGTCATCTTCGTGAGAGACTTCAAGCAAGTACTACTTGTTTGTACCTCGAGGAACTAAAACAGAAACAGTAGAATTTAGTTTGGTGAGATCATACTTAAGGCCAACCATGCGAAAAAATATAGCCGATAAAAAATATGGGGCAATAAATCATTCAAAAAATTCAGCGAATTCTTGTTGAGGGTTGGAAATAGAAAAGAGCCAACAAAAGATGAAGATATGATTAAAATACCAAATGAAATGTTGATCAATATAAAAAATAAAAATGAGGGAGAAGAAGAATTGATAAATGAAATATTCCCAAAGACAACAACTAGAGCTCCACTTAACAAAAGATATCACGAAAAAGAGAAATTTTAACAACTAAGGATGAAACAAGAGACAACATAAATGAGAAAATGAATGATAGATTCCCAAGGGAGTGAGTGACATACTACAACTATGATTCTCAATAGATGATGTAGACACACAATACCCGGAGGAATTTCTCAACTCTTTGGTACCAAATGGGGTTACCACCTCATCAATTGATTTTAAAAAAGAATTGTCCAATCATGCTCCTAAAAAACCTATATCGGCCCAAGGAGAATGCAATGGAACCATATTGGTTTGTCAAAAATTAGAAAAGAATGTTATCCTAGTAGAAATTGTGATAGGTGGTCAATTCACAGGAAATTTGTTCCTAATACAAAAAATATCACTATGCCTAGTAGAGAACGAGGGATATCCATTCCCTTTTAAAAGATAGCAATTCCCAATTTGTCTAAACTTTGTAATGATGATCAATAAAGCACAAGGGCAATTGTACGTTGTATTATCATATGGACAACTATATGTTGCATTATCAAGAGGAATATCAATGTCAACTACAAAAGTACTGATCAAAAGGAGAACATAGCAACCAAAACAGAGAAGTACACAAAGAACGTGCTCTATAAAAATGTTCTATTTCAAAGGTAATACAAACTCAATAAACAAACATCTATTTAAAACAAAGTAAAATTCAATTATATTACATTACATTTACATACGACATAATAACAAAAATGTAGGAACATATTGCTTATAGCATTCATTGAAAATTTTTCTATAGGATTACAAACCAAACAATATCAAATGAATGAAAGGAAAAAGTAGCAAAAATCCAAAGAAGGCAACTATATAAAACTACTCTAATATTGGTAGCTCAAAACGTATAAACATTTCACATAATTTAGATATTAACTTAACAACAAAATTCCTTGTAAAGCATGGACAAGAACACAATGGGCAAACTATGACTAAATGAATCAACTAAAGAATGCATATTTTTTACATGATAGAACAACCATTTTAGTTGGGAAAATGTTTCCTCTTAGAAACTAAATATCACACATGCATATGCACATGTGTTACAATGGCGCTTACTAGGAGAACCCTTCCAGGGAAAAGGATTCAAACTTCATTAAGGCCAAGCCTTATTGGATCGATTGATGATTTTAGCTCTGAGTTCATTTTGTGTGTAGACTAGGGGTGCAAGTTCGGCCCTGGCGGCCTTGACCCGCCCTAAGCCCACCCTGAGCCCGAATAGGGCTTGGGCTAAAGATTTTGGCCCTAAGGGCGGGTTAGGGCCAAAATATTCTGGCCCTGAACTAGGGCCAAGGGCGGGCCTGAGATTACTCTCTGGCCCGCCCAGCCCATCCCGGCCCATCCTCGATTTTGGCCCCCGATTTTGACCCGATTCTAGCCCCCGATTTTGGTCCCGATTTTGACCCCGATCTTGACCTTGATCTTGGCCCCGATTTTGATCCCGATTTTGGCCCCGATTCTAATCTTGATCTTGGCCCCGATCCTAGCCCCCGATCTTGGCCTTGATCTAGGCCCATGATTTTGGCCTTGATTTGAGTCTAGACCCTCCACCAATATGAGAGGAATTAATATAACCAAATGGATGAATATTTGACACATGTAAAATTTTAAAAACATGATCATGTTTTGTAAAAAAATGAATAAAAATAAATTATATCTTTATTACCAATGTAGTAAGCATCCACCTGATTTTGGCCCAATCTTGACTCTCATTTTGGCTCTAGTCTTAATGTTAATTTGACCCTGATCATGTATTAGATTTTTACCCTAATCTTCACATTAACATTGACATAACTATTAGACTTTGACATTCAGTCATTTTGATCATATTAGACTATGAGATCACTTTTTATATTACTTTTAAGATATTTTTATTTTTCAAACTAAGTCATTTTTAGTTCCAAAAAATCATTGATTTTTTTTTGGACTAAGGCGAGATTAATATAAGTATATAGAGAATTAATATCTAACAAATCTACACCCCAACTTTTCATCATGAATATTGACATCTTTCTTTTGCCTCCAATGTGATATTTCAAGAAAAAAAATAAAAAAATTTATTAAGGACAGATAATTATGTTTGTAACTAAAATATAATTTTTTTTAACTACGAAAAAATATCAATACTAAATTATCGTTGATTTACTTGTCAATAAAGTTTTGAATATGATTTTTTTTTTGTTGAATAAAAACATCAATGGGAGGGGTTTTCAATTTCCATCACCGAAGTAATGATAGAGGTTTTCAATTTCCATCTTCAAAGCAATGAGAGACTTTCAGAGATCAATACAGAATTATGGAGTATGAATTTATTTATGTTTAAAGCAACACTATCAACTTATTGACTATTTTATCATTTTTTGTGAGCTTGAATCATCTTATATTTCTATGAATTTTATTTTTAATTTACTTATAATACTTCTATTATTATTGTTGTTGTTGTTAATCAGGGCCAAGATAGGGTCAATCAGGGCCAGGGACAAGGCTAATCAGGGTCAGGGCCAATAAGGGCCAGGGACAAGGCCAATCAGGGCTAGGGATAGGGCCAATCGGGGCTAATCAGGGTCAGGAGCTAATCAGGGTTCAAGGCCAATCAGGGCCAATCAGGGCTATCAAGATCAGGGCCAATCAAGGCTAATCAAGGTCAGTGCCAGGGCCAATTAGGGCTAATCAGGGCCAGGGACAGGGCCAATCAGGGCTAGGGATAGGGCCAATCGGGGCTAATCAGGGTTAAGGCCAATCAGGGCCAATCAGGGTTATCAAGATCAGGGCCAACCCATCTCGACCCAGCCCAATTAGAGTGGGAATGGGCTTGGCTTGGCCCTGTAGGGTTTAGGGTCAAGGACAATAATCCTCGGCCTTGAACTAGGGTCAGGGCAGGAATGAACTCAGATTAGAACACATAGGGTTGGGCTTGGGATTGCAAAAGCCCGGCCCAATTGTAGCCCTAGTGTAGACATTTAAGATGATCAATGCATCTACATTCAAAATATAATAAAATAAAATAAGAAAGAACAAAAAAACAAAACAAACCAAGGAGAGAGAAGTGACAGGAGTTCTCACGCTTCAAGATTCCAATGTTTTGGTCTTCTCACAAAACTCGAAATGTTTGAGAGTGAAATCTAGTTGCTATGCTCCTACTCTAAGGTTTGGTCCACGTCATTTTTAGTCAAAAAAAGTGGACACTTTGCATCTACCTCCCCCGAGGTATTCAATAAGATCAATTAAAGACAATTTGTGATTTTTATGACCAAAATACCCTCACATCTATTTTGCATCTATTTTTGTGGTCCCCTCTTGTTGTTCTACTTCTAGTCTCCTCATACTTTGATTATGCTTCAAAAGAAGAAAGTCGAAAACTCAGGGAGAAGTTGGAGAACCTAAATACCTTCTCTTCATGATCAGAGCCTCAGGCACATAACTTGTTCGGCAAATAACAACTCCTTTTCTCATTTCAGTATTATGTTTTTCTTCTTTCTTCTTTTTTTCATCAAGTATATCTTCTGATTCTCTTCCCCTCAGGCTTTAATTAACTTGTCAAGGTCAGTCTGGTTCTTTTACCTTTGAGAGTAGCAGTAAAATTTCTCTCTATAGAACCTCATTTCGCACCCCTCCTCTCAAAACATTAAATCCTTGCTCCGTCCATATAATGCTACTCTCATACCCGCTATCATACACTTAGGGGATCTATCTCATCAATGTTTAGAGGTGATCCCCTATCTCATCAATGTTTAGAGGTGAACCCTCCCCTGAATATATGATGGAGAAACATAAGAGTTACGCATAACTTCAAGGTTAATTGATCTGATACGTCAAACTTAGGGTTAGAATCAGAGTCGCTGTTTAGAAATAAAAGGAATCAAGGTTGGATTTAACGTTTCGAATAGCCTGGATCAACAGCACTTAAGCACTTTGTTATGGTCCAGGACATAATAGTTGGAAGGATATGCATAAGCTACATCTTGGACCACAATAATTCTCAGAAAATTCCGCAGCTTCACATCCAAACGTCGCCTTCCGTTTCCCATAGATTAAATTAGAAGAAAACGACGTCGCTTCCTACGAAATACATACAAAAGCCAAGGGCCCAATCATGGCCTCCTCATTCCTCAACCGATGAACACGTCACTTCCGACAGGACGAAAGGGGACGATTTCACGTCACCACTCCTCAACGGCAAAAACCTGCTTTTCCGCGCCGCGTCCGATCAATCCCAAATCAATAAACCCTAAAACACTATTCACAAATTTCTGTGTTCATCTGGTTTTAGTCGCCGGCAACGGCAAGACGAACCGGTTGATGTGGTTTGAAGCGGTATCGAACCCAACGGACCGGCAAAGGACGCTTGGATTCTTTAAATCGACCGGAAAGGAAACCGTGGCTGGACCCTGGTTCACAGTCCTACGGTACGGACCGAACCATTTGTTCAACATGTAGCGATTCTTCCTCCATGGAGGCAGAGAGAGATCTCTGCTCATCAATGATCTTTTCGCGGCATCCGCCATTAATCTCACTATCTGCTTCAATTCTTCTGCTCCACCTACATAAACCTTCGGCAACATGTTAAATAAGCAATCGTAGTTCACCGTCGGCCGAGCGATCACGAACGCCCCTGAGAAATCGACATCCACGATATACCTCTGCTGCGACGCTCCTTCAGATCTGATGACATCGATGAATTCATAGTTTCCACCGGCGAGTCCGCCGGAACTCTCCCATTTTGTCTTACAGATCGCCGCATTGTAACCGGCATCTCTTAGATAGGTCATCACCTTTCGCCTGAAAAGCGACATATTAGATCTTACGCAGGCGAAATCATCCACCGCTTTGGAAACGAGAGTGTAGAGGCAGATCCGAAACTGATTGGAATCGCTAAATGGATTGAGCAAACTACCGATCGCATCAACTGTTTCCTGAAGCAAAGTATCACGGTTTGAATCGGAGG
Organism: Hakea prostrata; assembly: GCF_041222555.1. NCBI lineage: Eukaryota > Viridiplantae > Streptophyta > Magnoliopsida > Proteales > Proteaceae > Hakea > Hakea prostrata. Next base: position 43,583,261 of record NC_142603.1, read on the forward strand.
GTTCGTCGTGGTTTGATACGTCGAGTTCATCTTCTAAGAAGCCATGGACGAGGTCGGAGAGGCAAGGAGAATGCTCGCTTCCACTGCTATTGTAGCTCGTATGACAGTGATCATCTTTTCCAGAAAGACACGCTTTGATCTTATCGCTGAGTGGATCTGTTACTCGTTTCGTTCTCATGCAAACGGCCATTGTTCTTCAGCTTTTGCAGAGCAGAAAGAAGAGTGGAGTGCTTGAAACTTCGACTTCAAATGGGAAGCCGTATACGATATTTATACGAAACGAATCTCAGAGAGTACAAAAAATTTTATTTTGCAAGTGGAATGGAATTTAGTACGAATATTCGTTGAGCCAAGTCAATAAATATTTTTAGTGAGGGGCTCCTTTTCCTAAAAATACAAAAGAATATACCTGACGCATCTGCATTCAGGGTTTACACGTGTGAGGGATATCCAAAGCACCGGAAAATGATTCTACCTCGAACGACTGTGATGACGTGGATATTAAACGCTTTATGACACGCGTTGATCATGTAATCTCTTTTATATTTGCATCGATAAATGTGTTAATCGTGTAATCATCATGTTAACATTACCGCTCTTTACCCAGGTTTGTCCCCCAATCCGGAAACGAAAGTTTGAAATTCTTACACGAAATACCCAACTGCTGGTTCGAACCGGTCCATCCAACGTATCTTCACTAAGTCAAGTATTGAAGCTGAATCTGACACCCGGTTCAACAGAAACACGATTAAGAAGCTAAGAAGTAATCAGGGCCTTAGAGAGGCGTCTTCTGAACATATCAGTCAAGTTATCATTAGATTAGATTCCTTAGTGGCGTTCCAGATGAGTAGAGGATACAAATTCCTTAGTATGTCTTAGTATGATTTTGATAAGGGAAAAACAACACTAGTTTGGGTTTGATCACGATCGGATCATTAACCCCAGTCAGAACTGGCTTAAATTTCGAACCATAGAGTAACATAAGGGTGAATGAACCTTAACGGTTACAAGAGACGTATTCCCATGGAATTCGGGATATACGATCTGGGCACAAATGGTAACTGCTATTAACTCTGAAAGAAGGGTAGAAACCCTATAATTGAATGGTCACGAGAAATAAACGTGAACATATCTTAACGGTCGAAAATGTCAAGTAAAATCTAGATAAGTTAAATGATCGCACGCGGTGAAGGTAACTGAATCATTTTCCTCCGTTAATTTGTTCAATTAAAGCTCTGCGTCAAGTTAGATCAAAAAATTCTATTGCCGGATTAGTATTGGTTGTACTAGAGCTTCATTTACCCGCACGCTTCATAGATTTGTCTGTGAGAAAGCTTGGGATAAAAAATTCTATTGCTGGAAATTTCACCTTGTTTATCCTTACCCCTAATCATCATACCTCGATTGGAATATGCCCTCAAAAAGTATTCTTGTTTCAAGAGTTATTAGTTTTGTTTTCAATTATTACTAATTAAAAAATATTAGAATGTTCAAGATGCCTTCTTGTGTTCTTTTTCACTTTCATCTTCTCTCTTTTTTTTCATGACATTTCATATTAATTTCTATCTTTTCAAATTCCCACATAAAATTTGATCTTTCAATTTCAGCGCTGCTATACGTTTCTTTGTTGGTAATTCCTAGACTTAGTAGTATCTTTCTTTCATGATACTTCTTCATCTTTAAAATCCATCCCTTCAACTTCTTCTTTTTGGTCTGACCATCCCTTCAGCTTATAAATTTATCTCTTAACTTGAATCCTTTTTTTTCCTACTTTTCATGAGAAATTGACTTTTTTCACATATCCTTCAGAAAATCTATCTTTATCTTTCTCCATGGAGTGAGAGAACCTCTAACAATCTGGTCATCAAATTTTGTCAAGTCATCTATGGTAAATTTCCAAAAAAAGTTATCAAATACCATTAGACGGACATGAATAAAAACTAGCATTACAAGTTAGGTCGTTCTTCAAAAGCTTTTCCCTTCTATTCGCTTTAATGTAGCATTTTCATTTGTTTATCTATCTTCAATTATTGACTTGATGTAACAATGTCACATGAAAAAGCAATTCCATGATTGTTTGTCTCCACCTGAAATGGTTAGGCAAAAAAATAAAAGAAAAGCTTCCTCCCAAATGCTTTACACTATTTCTCTCTCTGTTGCTAAAGTTTTTGAAGCTTGACCAGTAACAACAAAACAACCAGATCAACTAATGATTCAGAAACTTTTATAAAGAATTCATTTTTGAACACATCTTAGAACAATGTATAATCCAGTTAGATTTGAACCAAAATACACTTGATAATTCTGGGTTTACAACCTCAGGAAAGAAAGTCAAATAACATAAACAGTCTGATAGAGGGAGGGGGTGTGTGTACATATAAAAAACTGTTAGGGGTAATCTGGTATTTGTACTGCTTTAGTCATGAACCGAACCGGTTGGGTTCATTTGGTTCACAGCCTATTGTTTATTAGGAAGGTCGTTGGTTCAAGGATAATAGTGCAATTCGATTGGTCATTTTTGAGATTTT